>NW_004949097.1:12994247-13008619 GCF_000317375.1 Microtus ochrogaster | reverse complement strand
ATATATATATATATACTCAGTTTTTATGCATACTTCTAGGATTGCTGTTCCTTTTTTTTCTTTTCTTTCTAGACAGGATCTCACTTTCCTGTGTAGACCTCAAATTTATGGCAGTCCTTCCTTAGCCTTTTGAGTGCAGGGATTTTTCACTTGCAAGATTTTCAAATATAGTCATTTTGAGAAGTGCTATGAGTGTTGCAGGAGGTCCTTCCTCTCCTCCAGCCTATAGCCGCTGAGATACCAGCCCATTGGGGCGTGGTCTCTCTCCCTTTAAAAAAGCGGCTACTTCCCTTCTCTCTCTCTTGGCTTCCTGCTCTGTTTCCGGCGACTAGATTCCTTCCTGATTGCGCAGAGGGCTGTTGTCTGGGACGGTTATCTGTAAGTTTTTTCCCCTTTAATAAATACCACCCTATTAATCATAATTCCAAACTGGTGTGGCATTGTTTGTGACTTATGCCTATACAGAAATCCCAAATCTCCTCACCTCTCTAGCCTTGTTCCCTGCCACTCCTTAATTGTCCCTGTGGATCAGCGGTAGGCGGCTGCAGGGCTTCCCCAACACACCCTGCTTGGCCCATTATTGGGCTCAGTAGTTTTTGTGCTTTTATATACCTGACCTCAACTTTACTATTCAGCATGCTGGGCATGGTGACACACATTGGTAATCCCAGCACTGGAGGATCTGAGGCAGGAGGATGACTAGTTTGAACCTTCCTGGGTTACATTGTGAAAACCTGTTTAAAAACAGCAGCAACAAAAGCCCAGCATTAACATTAACCCAGCTTTGCAAACAGCATCTTCCCAAATAGTGTTCAGACTGAATTTGGCCTCAGCGCATGCAAGTGATCCCACTGAGTCCATTGTACTATGTTCCTACACCTTTTATTCTGTATTTCTGTGTACTGTGCTCATGTATTCACTGTGAACTCAGAGGCTTCTTCATATCAACTCACAGACCAGAAACCTGGTAAACAGATGACACATTCTTAGGAAAGAGACCCTATGAGAGAAATGAGGAGAAAAGGTTCCTGTACTGACATATATAGAAGCACCTTATAAATTGTGGGCTGCTGTTTGGGGCCATTGCCTGGTTCTGTAAATTCATAAATAGATTGAGATTGTTTTAGAAGTTAAAGGCAGCTTTCTAAAGGACATGTTCAGAATTTTAGGTTGAGAAAAAGATGGCAAATGACAGTTAACTCTATTTAAAGAGTTACTTGAAGAAGGACAGGAAATGGCTGCAGTGTCATGAGAACCTGGGTGTGGGGCCCAGCACCCACATAAAATCTGAGCATGGCAGTGAGTTCCTGCAGTCCCCACACAGGAGGCAGAGATGGGGGGACCCCAAGGACTGGCTGGTCAGTCCATTCAGCTGAAATGGTAATATACTTCAGGTTCAGTAAGAAATGTCTCAAAAAATATGTGGGAGCCAGGTGTGGTGGCACATGTCTTCAATCTCTGCCTTGGGTAGGCAGTTCAAGGACAGCCAAGGCGATACAGAGAAAACCATCTCAAAAACTTAGAAATAACAACAGTGTGGGTCATGGGAGTCCTACTTCTGGTCTCCTCATACACACATGCAGTGGAACACACATGAAGTAGGAGGGGACTTGTGGGGAAGAGGGTCGGGAGGGATTGTAGATGCATGAGCTACAAAAGCAAGGCTATCAAAGAAGAAATAGAAGAAAAATCTGCATGACCTTGGATCGTACAAACAGTTCCTAGGATGTAAGAACTGCATAGTGTCTAGAATGGTTACTTCCAGCTGGCTGGAAAACTGGCCCATTCATGCACAGTTAATGAGTCTGTCAAATGGCTCAGCTACTGTGAAGAGAGGAGAATCAAATTGGTCATCAGTGGAATGAAGTATTGATGTGGGAAGGTCGTTGGTTAATTAATAAAGAAACTGCTTGGCCTGATAGGTCAGAACATAGGTGGGTGGAGTAGACAGAACAGAATGCTGGGAAGAAGGGAAGTGAGCCAGATGCCATGCCTCTCCTCTCTGGGTCAGATGCGAGGAACCTCCAGCCCAAGATGGATGTACACTAGAATCCTTTCCGGTAAGCCACCACTTTGTGATGCTACACAGATTATTAGAAATGGGTTAATCAAGATGTGAGAGTTAGCCAGTAAGAGGCTAGAGCTAATGGGCCAAGCAGTGTTTAAAAGAAAACAGTTTCCAATGTTGTTATTTCGGGTGTAAAGCTAACCATGCCGGGAGCAAGGCAGGAGGAAAAGCAGGCCTGCCCACAGCTCCTTTTACAAAGTATCATTGGGTTTCTCCTGAACTGGCAAAAGGAAGATGGTCATGTCACTGTCTGCAGTGGGAGCTCTGCGTGCACCATAACAAATTGCTCAAACACAGGAACTGTTTCCATACAGTCAGGGCTGACAGAGAAGCAGGAACAAAGAAACCAGGAATGGGACAGGCTTGTAACCTAGTGTTTGGGAGGTTAAGGCAGGGAGTGGGTGAGTTGGAGGCTACCCTGCCCTAAAGAGAAAGTTCCTTCTGGTTTTCTTATTTTGAAAGTAACAGCCTTAAATATTTGAATTTTTAAATACCCACTTTAATATTCATTTACCTTGTGCTGGGAAGACAATAGGACCTCCCGTTTGATAGGCAAGCCCTCTACGCTGTCACCTCTCCCCCTCCCCCATTTGTTTCCTTTGTTGTTGTTTGTTTTGTTTTTGAGCTAGAGTTTATTTAAGCTCAGACTCCCGATCTTTGCTGCCACTTCCCTACATCCATCCCCTAGTGCTAGAATTGCAGAACTGTGCTACCGTGTCTGGCTTTTTGCTTTCTTTTAATGGGAAATTGCTCCCTTTAAGTTGCTTTTTTTTTTTTTTTTAAGGTATTTTGTCCCAGCGATAGAAACATGACCGATACACAGCTGTTATCTTGGTAGATAGTATTTCTTCCGTATTCCTCTCCATCATCACCTTGTTCTGGAATGATAATTAGACCTCACTGTTGTGTGTTTGTGTGCAGGACCCATGGCTCACGTGTGAGGTCAGAGGACAACCTGTGAGGTCAGGTCTCTCTTCCACCATGTGGCTTCCAGGACTGAACTCAGGTCCTCAGGCCTGGCCCTGAGCCATCTTGTTAGCTCTAGATCTCACTCTTTCAACGTCTGTCTCACAGTTCCTGCTCTGTTTGGGATGTTCAGGGTTCCTTTGTGTCTGTCTTCCCACTTGCAAACTCTTTCTCCAGGTGTAGACATTTCTTCTGTGATCACTCCTGTCTGCTCATTCTTTTATTTGTGACATCTAAACATTCTGTTTGTTTGTTTTAAAAAAATGTTGCTGAGTGGTGGTGATCTACGCCTTTAATCCCAGCACTCGGGAAGCAGAGGCAGGTGGAACCGTATGAGTTCGAGGTCAGCCTGGTCTACAGAGCGAGTTCCAGGACAGCCAAGGCTACACAGAGGAATCCTGTCTTGAATAAAACAAATAAAAACAAAATTAAAAATAAATGTTTTATTATGTAGGATGCCTTGTTCTTTGCCTGCAGTATCTTACTTTTAAAGATGTTGTAGTTACTTGCATCATGTGTGGAGTAATCCCAACATAGTTGTTTTGAGTCTCTTCCTGTTTCTTCTGCCAGAGTGTTCAGGGTACATTGTTTCTCTGTGTATTTTGTGATATTCAATTTAATTCCCCTTTTGGGGATTGTTACTGGCTGGTCTCAACCTTATCAATACCCCAGGCTTGGGATTTTTCTTTGTTTGTTTTAAGTACGTGTGTGTGTGTGTGTGTGTGTGTGTGTGTGTGTGTGTGTGTGCGCGCGCGCATGCGCATGTGAGTGCTGGTGCTCGCCATCACCAGGAGAGACGCGGGATCCCCCAGAGCTGGGGTTCCAGGTGGCTGTGCACAGGTGCAAACTTGGGTCCTCTGCAAGAGCCACACCTGCGTTAGCAGCTGAGCTGTCCCTCTGGCCCCAAGGTTTGGAATTCTCGGGACCCTAATTATGACTTACTTCCCACCAAACATTTGTGGAACAATGTTACTACTTGAAACAAAGTTTTCAGCCCAAGCACTTCAATAGACTAGTAGGGGTTTCCTGCCCTGTTGTCATGATGTGATTTTGTCATGCCTGAGAACTGTGCAACGAAGTCACAGAAACGATTGCAAAAAAGAAAAGAAAAAAAGCTCAATGTCTTAAGTAAGTTTACAAATTTGTGTTGGGCATTTATAGCTACTGGGGCACATAGTTGTAGATATGCCTTCTAGAGATTTATGTAATAGTCTTGTCTGCCTGCCTCCCTCCCTCCCTCCCTCCCTTCCTGCCTTTCATACTAAGGGTTGAACTCAGAGTCATAAATGCTAAGCAATTAGCTGATCACTGAGCTGCCATACAATATAGATCCAGTTTAACTGAAGAAGATAAGAAAATGGGACCGTGCAAATGGAACTTGCCCCTCTCGCCAGTAGGTCTACATAGCAAGGTGCAGACCAGCCAGGGCTACATAGTGAGACCCCATCTCTAAAACCACAACAGCAGCAGCAACAGCAAAATCAAACCAACAAGAGGCAAGCCTCACTCTCACCTTCCGCTTCCTGTCACACAGCCTCACTTTCCCTCTAGAGTAAAATGGCACCACACAAACACAAAACAAAAGCAGTCACTGCTGTGACTCACTGCAGGCTGCTGCTGGACAGCCCTGCAGTGTGGGGGAAGCAGTAAGCTGCTGTGGAGAGAAATGCATGGCCAGGTGAGAGGCCTTCCCTTTCCCACAGGTCCTGCTGCAGCAAGCCATCTGGAAGGTGGGCCAGGAGATGGGTAAGAGCTCATTCAGAATGGCTGGTCTAGTAATCTGCAAGTCTTCTGTGAGCTAGGGGTGCAGGCAGATAGGAAACAGGGCAGCCACACACACACACACACACACACACACACACACACACACACACACACACACACACAGAGGCCTGCAGGAGGAGGGGCTGTTCACAACTAGAATTTAATGGGTACCAGTGACATCCATGGACATTAGGATTCAGTAAGTAACTCCAGAAGGGTTCTAGGTTTTTGTATCCCCAAACAAGGAATTGGTTAGAGGGACAAGCAAAGTGAGAGGTTTTTTGGTAACTATTAGGAATTATACTAAAATAAGTAAATAAGTAAAATGAAAAAATACATTAAAACATCAGAAAGGCAATAAATTAAAAAAAGAAAGAAAATGTCCAAGCATTTGTCTGCAGTTCTCTAACTTGGATGGAGTGAAACTTGTTTGGCAGGGTGTTAATGGGCCTGCAGGAAGTGTTTTGTTTGTATTCAAATAAGCTTGGAAACTCTGGCTGAGGGTTACATAGGCATGATTGTTGCACACGTCAGGACCTTTAAATGACCATGGTACACTGGATCTGCAAATGAGAATAGGCTCTCGAGTTCCTAGCTTCACACACACACACACACACACACACACACACACACACACACACTCCACCTTCGTTTCTGATGGTGACCGCTATCCCAAGCCAACTGGAAATGGGTGGAGGATAGAGCCTGGTCACCGAACTGTGACTCTTCCTCTGGCAGCTGGCATGGCTTACTCTCCTTTCCCAGCTCAGTCCATTTTCTCCCTCTCCCTCCTCTTCCTCCCCCTCCTGTCTTCCTACATCTCCCCTTCCTTCCTTCCTTCCTTCCTTCCTTCCTTCCTTCCTTCCTTCCTTTCTTTTTTCTTTTTTTATTTTTCTTTCTCTTTCTCTCTTCCTCTGTTCTACCCCAAGCCCACCCCCCTGCTTTTCTCCCCACCTCTCCTTCGCCAAGGTTCAATTCCAGGATACCCTACAGACTGAACAAAGGCCACCCTGAACTACACCTCCAGCCCCCACCCCTCATTTCTGGATCAGGCCTTCCTGTTTCCATAAGCAAGCCTTTTTCTTGTCCACGTGATTGACCTTCCTGCCTGACAAACATGCCAAGAGAAGGAGCAACCACTGTTGTCCCCAAGGGTTCACTTACAACACTTCCTCAAAGAGATGGGTTTCAAGGTTTCCCTAGCCAGTTTGAGCTTGCTGCTCTCTGTGTATCTGCCTGGGATACACAGCAGCCACTGTGGGCATAGTACACACAGAAGAGCTAGGATAAAAATATATTGAGTAGCCGGGCGGTGGTGGCGCACGCCTTTAATCCCAGCACTCGGGAGGTAGAGGCAGGCGGATCTCTGTGAGTTCGAGACCAGCCTGGTCTACAAGAGCTAGTTCCAGGACAGGCTCCAAAACCACAGAGAAACCCTGTCTCGAAAAAACAAAACAAAACAAAAATATATTGAGTAGTGATTACTACTGAAAAATACCCCACCTCAGCCTGTTGACTCATTATCTAGCAGACACGGGTAGTTGGACTGTCATCCGAGAATAGAATCTAACTTTTTGTCTTCATGTTTGCTAAATAAAACATGTAGGGCCGGGCTGTGGTGGCGCACACCTTTAATCCCAGCACTCGGGAGGCAGAGGCAGGCGGATCTCTGTGAGTTTGAGACCAGCCTGGTCTACAAGAGCTAGTTCCAGGACAGGCTCCAAAAACCACAGAGAAACCCTGTCTCAAAAAAACAAAAAACAAAACAAAAAAAAAAACCATGTAGGCTATATTAAAATACCTTAGACTTTTTAAGGAAAAAAAAAGACTTGGGGCTAGAGAGATGGCTTAGTGGTTAAGAACACTGTGATCCTCCTAAGAGCCCAGGTTCGATTCCCAGCACCCACATGACAGCTTACAACTGTCTCTTTCTCCAGTCTTGGGTGACCAACACCCTCTTCTGGCCTCTGTGGGTACCAGACATACATGTACATATACAGACATACATGCAGGCAATACACCCTTACATATAAGACATAGTAAATTAAAGAAGAAACATCCCTGTAACATGTGGAAACCAACTATTATTATCATTTCAGTTACAATACAAAGAAACTGTGACATTTTCATTATACATGTATATCAACAAATAGAAATGATTTAGGATATAATCAGGTCGCACCAGGGTGGGGCCCACTCTCTACTTTGACCAATACAGAGTCCTGGGTTTATTGTTTCCCTTCTAAGCATAGGACTTTTCATTTCTTAGGTGAGTACATTTGTTCTTTGAGATGAGGGTAGTCCCTCTCCCCATCCCCTCCCTTCCTCCCTCCCTCCCTCCCTCCCTGATTCTCTGTCCAGTGCTGTCCAGGGCTTCATGGTCCCCACCAGCTCCCTAAGATTTTTGTAGAAACTGAATCCACTCTCTCTCCTCCCCTCTTTTTCTCTCTCCCCAGTGGAAACACTGGGGCTTGGATCTGTGGCTACACACACGCTAGGCAAGCGCTCTGCCAGTCTGACACGAAGCTACACCCTGATCCTCATCTTTATTTTCCATTTTGAAACACTCACACTAAGCTACTTAGGCTATCCTTGACACTCTGCAACCCAGATAGGCTTGAGTTTGTGGTTATCCTCCTGCCTCAACCTTCTGAGGACCTATGATTTCAGGCCAGCACACTGGACCTTGCTGGGGATGAACCTGGAGCAGTGACCAGGCCCAGCGGCCAGAGCATCCATTTGTGGGCTCACCCTGCATCTTCCCTTTCTCCAGGTACGCCCCTCTGTGGCCAGACTACAGCCAGAGCGGATGATGCAGACAATCAGGTCGTCGGGTGGGTGTGGCCTCAGCATGGCTGTTTCTCAGGCAACTGCAGATCCACCTCGGGAGCTTATGAAACAGCATTCACACCCAGGGCTTCCACAGGCCACAGTTAGCTTTTGGGAAAGGAGATTTGAGCAGAAACGGCTCCTCCCGTGACGGAGAGCCTTTCTTCATGTACATAAAAAAAGTACCACCTTCCATTTCTGAAAGGATGTCTCTCCTGATCTGTCCATGCCTCATCCAAAGAGCAGAATTTTATGTAAGATGAGACCTCCTTATGTTCTTAGGAAACCTCTATTTTAGTTACTGTTGGAACTCGGGTCAGTGAGCCATCTCACCAAGAGTTTGATCCATGACTTCAGATGGATGGAGAGAACGGACTGCCTTCATATGCCCTCTGACCTCCACAAGTGACTCGTGACATACACACCCACCTGTGCCTCAATAAATAGATAAATGCAAAAATATTAAGGTTTATTTATATTTTATGTGTATGTGTGGTGGTTTGTACGAAAATGGCCCTCAGAGAGAGTGGCACAGTTGGGAGGTGTGGCCTTGTTGGAGTAGGTGTGGTCTTGTTGGAGAATGTGTCACTGTGGAGGTGGACTTTGAGGTCTCATATGTGCTCAAGCCTTGCCCAGTGAGACAGACCACTTCCTGTTCAAGACGTAAGGACTCAGCTCCAGCACTATGTCTGCCTGCATGCTGCCTTGCTTCCGGACAGACGATAATGGAATGAACCTCTGAACTGTATGAAATGACTTCCTTTGAAAGAGCTGCCACGGTCATGGTGTCTCTTAAGGCAACAGAAACCTAAGACAGTGTGGGTGTTTTATTTTGTCTCTCTATATGGTTATGTAAGGTGTTTGTCCAGGGCCCACAGAGGCCAGAAGAGGACATCAGATCCCTTGGAGCTACAGTTAAAAAGGGTGGTGAGCCACCAAGTGGGTGGGAATTAAACCTAGGTCCTCTACAAGAGCAACCAATGCTCTGAAGCACTGAGCCACCTCTCCAGAAGAAACCCTCGCACTTCTGTTGGAAGTAGACCAATGCGGAGCTGACATTTGCCGATGGATCCTCAGGGGTGCTCTCAGTAATATTCATAACTGTCTATGAGGGACTGTCGGTGCTATTCCTTTACAGGTGAGAACAAGGGCGCTCCATGGAACAAGGCTGTCCCATGCTCAAAGAACTCTGGGCAGGAATTGCTAGAACTGGAACCCCATAGTCTCACCTCAGAATCTGATTGTTGATTGACTAACTGAGACAGGGCCTGGCGTAGCCCAGGCTGCCCTGAAACTCACTAAGTAGCTGAGGATGACCTTGAGTTCCTGATCCTCTTGTCTCTACTTCCCTACCTGGGTTTACAGGCCTGAACCACAGTGCCTGGCTCCAAGTTAAATCTTGAATTCTGCTCCTCTGCAGAGCACAGACCCACTCCCCTCCCACTCCATGTGAGTTTTGGACCTTGTGAGAAAAGGAGCGACCAGGTTGGCTGACCCCTCCTGCAAGCACCCATTTGTCCACCATTTCCTCACACACCCCGGTTCTCCTTCACGGCCTTGGATCTGCAGCATTCTCATCCCCCCGTTGCTAGGAACTGGGGTGGCTCTTAGGAATGGCGGCCCCTGAAGGGTACAGGCAGCACATGTCAGGTGCTGTGAAGATCCACCTGACTTCGCTATTTTTGCATTCACGGCCACTCTAAGGACAGACTATGTTTTTAAATTAAATGTCATATTTGCAGCCCTAGGAACTGGAGTGGGGCCTGGCGCGTGCTGGGTAGGCATTCTACTGTTGAGCTTTATGCCCAGCCCTTCTAAAATTTCATCTCAGTAAGTTGTCCACTCGAGACATGAACTCTCAGGGAACTTTGAACCTTAAATCCTTCCTCAAGCTCCCAAGTAGCTGGGTTAACAGGCTGTGCCCCAGACTAATGAGTGGTTTTCAACCTGTGGGTCACCCCCCCTCCCGTAGAACAACCTTCTCACAGAGGGCGCATATCAGATATCCTATATATCAGATGTTTACATTATGATTCATAATCATAGCAAAATTACTGTTATGAAGTAGCAATGAAATTAATTTTATGGCTGGGGTCACCCCAACATGAGGAACTGTAGTAAAGAGTGGCTGCGTTAGGAAGGGTGAGACCCACTGCTCTAGGCCCAGCTCAGGCCATCACCGACACAGCGTGAAGTTCGGAGTGTTGAGACAGAGCAGCTCCGAGTCCTGTTAGGTTCCCAGAGTCTTGATGGCCCTGCTCTGAGCACTCACCTCTGGGCTCCCTTCTGAGCCCTCCTAACCCTGTCATACAGAGTGTTCCCTTCCAGCTTCCGCCAGAATAAACGCGAGCCCACACCAGAGTCCTGGCTCTCTTCTTAGTAAGATCTGCTAGTCCAAACACTCAGGCTCCCCTGGCCTTCAGGACCTGGGTGTCAGCAGGCTGTCTTGAGCCCAGCTGGGAAGTATGGGCAGCAGGGCTTGGTGTTCTAGCCTCCCGCGCATGCTAGCCTATTGGCCAAAGGATAATCTCAAGTTAGAATTGGAAGTTCTAACCTGGAAGAAACTGAGCTAATTGGAAGTTCAATTTCTGAATCGCAAATCTTTCCAGGACTGAGTCTTAAATCAAGTCTTTCATTCCATGACTACCATCATAGGAAACCCCCGAGGCCTGGCCCACGGAGGGTGGCCATCTGTAGTCTCCATCCAAGTCTTGTGAATATCTTCATGGAAGGAGGTTGAGGAGGCCTCCGGGCACACAAGACTAGAAACCGGGCCCTCATGGTTCTTGCCAACCTCAGTCCTGTCTTTCAGGATGAGCAGGAGACACTGGTGGGTGGCTGGAAGGATAATGATGCCCATCGAGTTCAGTTTGCAGCCCCTGTTGCTCTGAGTCCCGCTGACAGCTTCACTTGCATCTCACTACAGCCCCGTGAGAGGTGTCAGAGTACGGGGATGGAGGAAGGTTTTCCGTGTAAGCAGCTCTAAGCAGATCTGTCTGTCATAGACGGGGAAGGTCAGACACCACCAGCAGTGACAGCTCATCCCGCCCATGGCAAAGGGACAGATGGAGGAGATGGGGTAACCCGAGCCCAGAAAGTCTGATGGGGAGGTCTGAAGGCTGCAGTGAGTGAGTGGCAGGTGGGGCAGATGCTCCAGGCTCCTCCCACCCACTTCTTCTAGTTGGGATTCAGTCTGGGTGGTAAAAGCTTGAAGCATCATCTCCACGGGTTCAGCACTGGGCACAAAAGCCGAATAACCACACCATGGAGACTAAGCATGGAGCTCCAGGTCACCGGGAAGCAGCAGAGATGGAGCAAGAGGTGGTTGTCTAGAAGCACAGACCTCGGTCAAGGGAAATAAAGTATTCCGATGAGCTGTTTCCGTGTGGAAGATGAGAGGTTCTAACAGCAGACATGGCTCATGACCACTCACAATCAGTAATAACTGTGTAATTATAATCGTGTGATTAACCACGGCGCTTACTGAGCACACTTTAAATGTTAATTTGATGACAGTTCCCACAAAGAGCCAGCATGAGGCTGGGCGGGAGGGAGGAACCCCCCGAAAGACAAGCTAAGCACAAAGAGAGGAAAACGCCACAGTGTTTATGTAGTTTAGTGGTAAAAATTGTGTCAGAGATGCCAAGTAATGTATCAGGCTACGAAATAATGAGCGGAGAGTTGCCAAGGCACAGTGAGTGTTTCAGCCCCCAAAGCGGCCGTGTGCTAGCCTGGGCACGGCTCCTTCCTGCCAAATCTTTATTTTCTCTTCCAGATTTTGTTAGTGAGAGTAATGCTTATTTGTCACAAATATGAAGCACAATCATCCTAATTGGACATTTTTTAATAAATTAGTCATTTTTAGGCTTTTATTAGTAATGTTTATTGTAGCCTAGAGTAGCTTGTAACCTCACCACTGAGACAGTGGAGGCAGTAGGTTTAGGAAGTCATAGTGCATAGTGAATTCTAGGCTAGCTTGGGCTACATGAGATCTTGACTCAACAAATCATCAGTAGTCAGGTAATGGTGGTGCACGCCTTTAATCCCAGCACTTGGGAGGCAAAGGCAGGTGGATCTCTGTGAGTTCAGGCCCGCTTTGTATATTGAGTGAGTTCCAGGACAGCCAGGACTACACAGAGGAAAATGTCTTGAAAAATCAGATAGATGGATAGATAGATAGATAGATAGATAGATAGATAGATAGATAGGTAGATAGATAGATGATAGATAGATAGATGATAGATAGATAGATGATAGATGGTTAGATAGATATAAGATAGATAGATAGATATAAGATAGATAGATAGATAGATAGATAGATAGATAGATAGATAGATAGATAGATAGATAGATAGCCAGCCATATGGCCTGTGGAGATGGCTCAGTTAGGAGTGCTAGTGAGTTTGATTCCTAGAACCCACAGAACACCATCAGGCATTGGTGATGCAGGGCTATCATACCAGCACTGAGGAGGCAGTCAGGTGGGTCCCTGGGCTTGCTGGTCAGCCAGCCGAGCTGCATGAGCAAGTTCCAGACCAGTGAGAGACCTCATCTCAAAAACATGTAGATGGCAACCAAAGAATGAGACAAGAGGTTGACTCTTGCTGACCCCCCAGCTCCCCCAGTCAGTTCTGTCTTTGTCGCTCTGAATGACAGAATCTCATGCTCTTCACAACTTGATATCATTCCATTGTGCACACGTACCATGTCTTTGCTGCTGGCAACTATCACGTTGATCCTGTCTCAGCTGTTGTGTTCAGGGAACAGTAGCTACGGGAGCATGAATTTTGCTGGTGTTCTGTTTGTGTCTTCTTTGGGTATATACCTCTGAAAGGGCTTCAGGAGCATGTGGAAGTTCTATTTTCTTGAGTGTGTTTTGAGGAGACTCCCACCAACAGCTATCTGAGTTCGTCACGTCATCACCAGGAAGAGAAACAGACTTCTTTTGCAGCTGGTAACACATCCACATTCGTGTGTGTGAATGGAGGGCTTGGTCAGCTAGAGACCGTGTACAGGATGGGGGTCCATGAATCACATCGCGTGGTGACATCTTGTAGACCAGGTTGGTCTCAAAGGCACAGAGATCCTCCTGCCTCTGCCTCCCAAGGGCTGGGATTAGAGGTGTGCACCACCGCAGCCCAGCTTTTGTAAATAAGGACTAGTTAGTCCCAGCTGGCCTTGCGTTCACAGTTACCCTTTATCCCCACTGGGACTGCAATCATGCCTGGCTTTTACACACACCTTTTCTCTTTCTTTCTCTTTCTTTCTTTCTTTCTTTCTTTCTTTCTTTCTTTCTTTCTTTCTTTGTTTCTTTCTTCCTTCCTTTCTTTCCTTCTTTCTTTCTTTCTTTCTTTCTTTCTTTCTTTCTTTCTTTCTTTATTCTTCCTTTTCTCTTTTTCCTTCTCCCCTCCTCCTCCTCCTCTTTCTTCTTCTTTGAAATATTTTGACATGTACTTGGTAGAACTTGTAGAGAGGTAAAGGCCAGACTAGACATTGGGGTTCAGCTATGATATACATAAACAAGATGCTTACCAACCTAAATATGAGTAACTTGTTCCCTATTTTTGTTCTAACAAATTACTGGAACTGTAGTGTCTTAAAAAGATACCCTTGATGTGTTTAATCTAAATAATTCTTTTATCAATAAAAACTCAGGAGTCAGATGTTGGGGTGCAAACCTGATAGGTCAATAGGTCAAGAAAGCAGCTAAGAAGCGATGGGCTGACTCTTTCTTTTCTTCTTCCCAAATGGAAAAAAAAACTTGAAAATTGATGGAGGAAGGTAATTGGTTAATTAATAAAGAAACTGCTTGGCCCTCATAGGTTAGAACATAGGTGGGTGGAGTAAACAGAACAGAGTGCTGGGAGGAAGAGGAAGTGAGCTCAGACTCTATGCTCTGCGCTCTGGGGCACATGCGATGAAGCTCCGACCCAGGATGGACGTAGGCTAGAATCTTCCTGGTAAGCGCACCTCGGTGCTACACACATTAATAGAAATGGGCCAGACAGTGTTTAAATGAATACAGTTTGTGTGTTGTTATTTTGGGGCATAAGCTAGCCAGGCGGCCAGGAGCCTGGTGGCAGGAATGCCAGCCTGCAGCTCCTTCAACAGAATGGTCCCCAACGTGTGGATGACTGTATCCACAGAAAGCCTGAGAAGGCTTGGGAAAGAATGGAGTACAACATGGCTTCTTGGTGGCAGCAATTTCTCAGTTCTGCTCTGCTTGATAGAGGCAGGCAAGCATTCTCATCTGGGAGAGGCTTCCTGACTCAAGCTTTAGCTGCAAAACCCAGCAGCTGTTTTAACAGGTCCTGCTACAAAACACTTAAATGATGTTGATAAAAGCCGACTGAATGCTTGTTTGTTTTCAGCAGTAGCAGGAAAATAGCTGAGTTGTTTTAAAATGCTTGTTTTGTGGGCTGTCCTACCAGGGCAAACTCTGACTCTTTGAGGCAGGAGGTCAGCTACAGAGAGAGCATTTGAGTGTTGTAGCTTGTTTGCTGGCAAAGACCTTAAAATGCCATAGAGTTGTGGCAATAAACAAGGCTACAGCCACCAGTATCTCCGGTATCTCCGTATCTCCGCCATGAGGCTGGAAAGCTAAGGAATGGGCTGGATCTAGCTGCCAAAGCCACGGCTTTAATTTTACCCATATTGCTCCATAATTTAAAGGCTCATGTGTTCAGAAAAAGAGAGAGAGAGAGATATAGTAAAGAGAGATTCAGAAACAAAGAAAACCTCTAAA
>NW_004949097.1:12983748-12992007 GCF_000317375.1 Microtus ochrogaster | reverse complement strand
GTTTAAATGAATACAGTTTGTGTGTTGTTATTTTGGGGCATAAGCTAGCCAGGCGGCCAGGAGCCTGGTGGCAGGAACGCCAGCCCACAGCTCCTTCAACAGAAAATCTCCCTAAGCCTCTCCTTATCCCTTCTTGTACCTCTCTATCTGGCCTTTCAAAATCTCTATGGCTAATTCTGGTCAGCCAGTTGTGGCCTCCGCCTCTTGATTCCAGGTTCAGCTTCTTTGTGAGTCTCATATTGTCAGTGTGAACAAACACCCACAGTATACACATTTATCCTTTTCCAGTTCTAGATGCCTAAAGGCTAAAAGAAATGCCAGGACTATGTTCCTTCTGAAGAAAATACTGTCTCGTTGTCTTTTTCGGCTTCTAGAAGTTTCTTCCAGCCTTTGCCTATGGTCTCCCAGTGATATGGGATTCCCCTCTGTATCCTGTGAATATGTTTTATTACTATTGGTTAATAAAGAAGCTGCTTTGGTCTATGGCAGTGCAGAATAGATGTAGGCAGGAAAACTAAACTGAATGCAGGGAGAAAGAATGCAGGACCAGGAAGATGCCATGTAGCTGCCCAAGAAGCAAAAGGTAACAACAAACCACAAGCTGTGTGGTAAAATATAAAATAATAGAAATGGGTTAATTTAAGATGTAAGTGGTTTTTTGGCTCAATAAACCTCTCAACAGATACAATAATCCAAATCAGACCAAACTAGAAGAAGCCGAGGTTTAATGGATGCCAGTGTTCCTGGGTGGCCCCAGGCAAACATGGAGAGGGGGAAGGAAAACAGGGAAGACCATGTGTTCATTCTCTGGGGTGCAGTTTAAATAGCCTGTGGGAGTGGTCTTGACCTTCTCTGGGGAGGGTCGCCATTTCGCAGACTTTCTTGGAGGTGGAGTTTGTACTGAAGCATCCACCAGGGGAGGGGGTTTGGAACTTTCCACCAAACATTCCAGACTCCTTGGATAAAGGAGACAATGCCCGCTCAAGTCTGGCTACTTCCTGCGGGCATGGGCTGATGTGGGAAAGGGGAGAGTGGGGAGTTGGTTGGCTCACGCTCAGTGAGAGGTGTGATTGGAGAGGCATCTGGCTTACTGCCATCCTGGAGACCTCAGGCAGCCGTTCCTTGAGGGAGATGAGAAGGCAGGTACCCAGGGGCATCAACACGTGTAACATCTCCTGAGAGCTTAGGACATGCTCATCTTCGAACCACTGTTCAGCCTGTCACAAGGAGCTGGCAGCAGCAGGTTGGTGTCAAGAGTAAAGGCATCCATCCCTGGCTACATTAAGAAGGGGAGTGAAAGACTGCTTTGGTAACAAATACATCAATTTTATATCTACAACAAGCATACTGTTACCAAAATACAGTAGTCCAAATGGCGATTATCTGGGTGTCCCCTCAAGATTCCCAAACCACTGGGTTCCATCTTCGGGGTCACACTTTCCAATATAATCACACTCGGATGCAATCAAATATTTTGGAAGCACCTAAGAAGGATGAAATGCAAAATGGCATTGGAGATAGTTACTGTAGAAAAAACGTTGGCGGAAGATGTGAACTGCCTTCCCTCCTTGAAGGGACAGCATAGAGGTCACTCTGAGAGCTAGGCCAGGGGTGTGATTCCACAACCAAGGACCGAAGCTCTAGCCACTGTGTGGTGCCCTTGAGAGCTACCGAGTTTGCTGTCACCAGAGACTCCCGCACATGGCGTTCTTCCGAAATCACAACAGCCGGAAACCATGCCCGCCTCACCTCACACTCACTCGGTGTAGCAGCCAGCACCCCTGCTTGAGGAAGCAGAGAGGAACAGGTCACAGCACCCTGCAGCAGATAAGGCCTTTGTAACTGTTGGGATGGGCGTCCCACTGGCCGACAGATTTATGGAGGGTTCATTTCCTCTGTTTGTCTCCAAACTCAGCTGTGTACTTTGGGTCTGCAAAGGCCCTCCTTGCCCTGTGATCACATCCAGATGGATTTCAAAGAGAGGAAATGGTCTCAGTGAAGTGACAATTAGCAGAATTCCTGCTGATTAATGTTTTTCCTTATTGTTTCCACCAAAGGCAATAGGCTCCTATTTATTTCAGGGCAATAAATTTCATCTTGTCATTTCAAGATAAAGGTTTACATTTACTTAATACTTAATGATTTCTGTAACACCTACACTGTACAGCTCCTATTACTCAGAATGCAAACGAGCGTGGGATTTGGAGCGTGTTCGCAACACAGCTATATCCACCCTCTCCCGCAACACACGCTGCTTCTGAAGAGCGTGTCTGGTCTGTTTTCTGATTCACAAAAGGTTTTCCTCCTGTGCTCAGCTCTCTGTCTCCACAGTTACTTTGCATATTTCCTCTGTTTAGCCCTTCTCTTACTTCTTCCTCCTTTCTGTGGCCCTGGGGAGTAAAGTCAGGGCCTCAGTCCACCAACACTGACCTGGAGCCTGCCCGTTTCTGTGTTTTCACTTAGAAGCAGGGTCTCACTAAGCTGCTTAGGTGGCCCAGAATGTACCTTGTAGCCCCTGTGGGTCTTGAACTTTTATATTCCTATCTCAGTCCCCTGCGTAGTTGCTATCTTCACTCTCTCTGCCTCTCTCTCTATCTCTGTCTCTCTGTCTCTGTCTGTCTGTCTGTCTGTCTGTCTGTCTGTCTCTCTCTCTCTCTCTCTGTGTCTCCCTCTCTCATCTCGGTTTATGGAGATGGAAAAGGGCAGCCGCCTGTGTTCCCTCATCTCCTCGTAGCGCCCCATGGATATGCCTGTCTCTGCACCCAACACTCCTCTTTTCTTTCTGTGGAAGAGGTAGCCTCTTGTAAAGTCAGACTTTACCGTCAGCTTGTCTAGATTTCAGATCACCTCGGAGACATGTCTGATGGTGTCTCCTGGGTGGTCTGAGGAGTGATGACCCACCCTGCACCATCCCAAGGTTTGGGACCCAGAACTGAACAAAATGGCCAAATTGAGATGGGGCCAGCATCCGCCTCTCTCAGCTTGCTGACTGTATGAAGGGACAGCTGCCGTATGTTTCCCCCACACAGTGGACTGTATCTCCTCATGCCAGGAGGTCAGATACATGTTCCATACACTGGTTCTTTGTTTGACATGTTGGTTCTTTGTTAGACACTAGTCTGGCCATTTGTTTTCTGGATCCTTCAACACTCCACTTGATCTCAGCAGATTAAAGCAACATCCAACCTGCTTCATTTTAAGGGCGCTTTTTAAACCTTGAGGTGTGACTCATGGTAATGCGCCCAGTCCCAAGCCTGATCCACAGCGCTCCACTGGGGCCACGTTCCCACCCCCACTTATTGCTCAGTAACACTTGATTCAGCTTTGCATTTTTTAAAAGTTCTATTTCTTTAATTTTATGCATGCATTTTGCCTGTGTAAGTGTCTACTGTGTGTGTGCAGTGCCCACAGAGGTGATCCAGAGGAAGTCTTGGATCACCTAGAACTGGAATTACAGGGGATTTTGAGTTTCTATGTGGGTGCTGGAATCAAATCTAACTGTGGAGCCACCTCCCCAGCCTATTCCCAATTTTGTGTTTTGATCACATCATGTCTTGTAAATTTCAGTTTCTTGCATTCAAATTAATTTATTTACACCATCAACTAGATTCATCAAGCACCCGGAATTTAGAGAGATCAAAATGAACGTTTATCCACGCTCACCTTCCTTCTGTCCCAAGAGTGCGTTTCAGAGACTTGCTTTTCCATTGTCCATCCTGTAACCTGGGGCTGACTTTGCTCATCTGCCTTGCTCCCTAACCCATGTCAGCATGCCTAGTGTTGTCCTTGTCAGTGTCATGTTTGGCGGCGCTGTTGGTGAGACTTCCTAGCTGTGACATCTGATATGCTTAGGAAATAATCTCAGCAAACTCCCTGTCCCTCTGGCGCTTACCATGTTTCTACCCTTCCTTTCACAACGGTCCTGGAGCCTCGGGTGCCAGGGTTGCATTGCAGACATATCTGTTGCCCCTGCCCACTCTGCTCTGGAATATAACCTTCCAGAGTTTTAGTTTCCTGTCCTTAATTGCAGCCTTCCAAAAAATATTAAATAGAGAAATTCTAGAAAAAAAATGCCTAAATGTTTAATTACAATCCAATAACAGCTTGATGAAGTCTTGTCCTGCTCTTTCATGCCCAGGCAAGAATTCCCTTTGTCCAGTGTATCCACCTTCCCTTTGTCACCATGTAGCCATCTCAGTGATCTGATCTGTTGTCATGGTATCACAATGACTGTGTTCTACTAAGATTTACATAGTAACCTAACACTCCATCATGGCGCCTACCTCATCCACTTCACTCTGCCTCCTCATGGAGGCGCTGTCCTGTCCCATATTAGCAAATGGAGATAGGTGAATCAGATGCAGGGATGGTACAGTCATGTCACTTTTATGACAGCATAGAGCATTGTTCCTACTTCGTTGTTAGTCTCTCTCTGTGCCTAATTTAAATGCTGCACCAGTGCAGCCTCAATGCCGAGACTGGCAGGGGGTGCCAGGATTGAGACACGGAGGCCTCTTTTCAGGTGAAAGAATAGCAACCTTGCTCATGTTCTCCCTCCTTCTGCTCCTCATTGGGATCTTGGGAGCTCAGGCTGGTGCTCCAGTGTGGGTCTCTGTCTCTATCTCCATCCATCGCCAGATGAAGGTTCTATGGTGATATGCAAGATATTCATCAGTATGGCTATAGGCTAGGGTCATTTCAGGTTCCCTATCCTCAGCTGCCCAAGGAACTAACTGGGGACATCGCCTTGGGCACCTGGGAGCCTCTCTAGGTTCAAGTCTCTTGCCAACCCTAAGGTGGCTCCCTTAACTAAGATATGTGCTTCCCTGCTCCCCTATCCAACCTTCCTTTATCCCAATCATCCTGTTTCCCCAAGTTCCCCCATCCTCCCCTTCTCACTTTTCTTTCCCCATCTCCCCTTACCCCCATCCACCCCATCCCCAAGATCCCATTTTTTTTGCCCGGCAATTTTGTCTACTTCCCATAGCCAGGAGGATAACTATATGTTTTTCTTTGGGTTCACCTTCCCACCCACTGAGACAGTGGAGCTGATCTATTGGGAGCTCACCAAGGCCAGCTGGACTGGGACTGAAGAAGCATGGGGTAAAACCGGACTCTCTGAACATGGTGAACAATGAGTGCTGATGAGAAGCCAAGGACAATGGCACGGGGTTTTGATCCTACTTCATGTTCTGGCTTTGTGGGAGCCTAGCCAGTTTGGATGTTCACCTTCCTAGACTGGATGGAGGGGGGAGGACCTTGGACTTTCCATAGGGCAGGGAACCCTGACTGCTCTTTGGACTGGAGAGGGAGGGGGAGAGGGGTAGGGGAGGGGGAGAAAGGCAGGAGGAGGGGGAGGGAAATGGGAGGCTGGGAGGAGGCAGAAACTTTTTTTTCTCAATAAAAAATTTAAAAAAAATAGCAACCTTTATTTTTCTCTGAGCCAAAGCCTTTTATACCTTTACTGCTTCTGTGGAAAACCACTGGCCAGAAAGAACACAAACATCCTTGTCAATTACAGACCACAAGGAAGTTCCACTGTTTGTCAGGGGGAGTGAGGGCAGCTGGATCACAACAGGAAAACATAAAAGAAATGGACTTTTTAAAAGATAGATATCATATACAAAAATTAAATCAAAACCAGGTGAGCAATTTAAATAGACATATAAACTGCAAGAGAAGCTGTCATCAAAAACCTCCCAACTAAAAAAAGCCCAAGGCCTTATGGTTTTAGTGCAGAATTCTACCAGAACCTCTTCTTTCATGACAAGCTAATACCCAACTCCTCATAGTGTTCCACATGATAGAAACAGAAGGAACATCGCCAGACTCTTTTTATGAGTCTATAGTTACCTTGATACCAAAACTACACAGAGACTCAACCAAGAAAGAGAATTACAGACTAATCTCACTCATGAACATGGATGCAAAAATACTCAATAAAATACTGGCAAACCGAATCCAAGAATACATAAAAAAAAATCATCCACCATGATCAAGTTGGTTTCATCCATGGGATGCAGAGCTGGTTCAACATGTGAAAATCTGTCATTGTAATCCATCATATAAATAAACTGAAAGAAAAAAAACCAGATGATCATTTTATTAGATGCTGAAAAATCATTTGACAAAATTCAATCCCCCTTCATGATAGAGGTCTTGGAGAGATCAGGAATAAAAGGAACATATCTAAATATAATAAAAATAATATTATATATATAAATATATATAATAAATATAATAAAAGCTGGCAGCCAATGTCAAATTAAACGGAGAGAAACTCAAGGCAATTCCACTAAAATCAGGAAGAAGACAAGGCTGTCCACTCTCTCCATACCTCTTCAACATAGTTCTTGAAGTTTTGGCTATAGCAATAAGACAACAGAAGGAGATCGAGGGGATTCAGATTGGAAACAAAGAAGTCAAACTTTCATTATTTGCATATTATATGTTAGTATATATAAGTGACTCCAATAACTCTACCAGGAAACTCCTTCAGTGATGTGGCAGGTTACAAGATCAACTAAAAAAAATCAGTAGCCCTCCTATATACAAATGATAAAGAAGCTGAGAGGGAAATCAGAGAAACATCACCTTTCATAATAGCCACAAATAACATAAACTATCTTGGAGTAACACTAACCAAAGAAGTGAAAGACCTATCTGACAAGAACTTGTAATATGATATTTTTGTATGTCATCTGAAACTAGGCAGAGTTATTACAAACAGGGTTTATGTAGCCCTTCTTTACTGATGGGGAATGTGGTCCAAAGTCCCTGCAACTGTGAATATTACAGAACCCAGTGGTAACTGTGTTGTGCTTTCCCATGCATACACACCCACGGCACAGTTTAGGTTAGAGACTAGGCAGAGTAAGAGATTAGCTAATGATAAAATAAGAACACTTTACAGCATGCTGTGGTACACAGACCTGTTTATCATTTCCAGACACTGATGACCTTTGGTCCTGCCCCAGACAAGATCTCCAGTGGAGGAAGATTACTACGCTCAGCTGTAGATTGACATCTGGTGCAATGGGGGAGAGGAGAGGGTGGGGAGAGGAGAGGGTGGGGAGGGGAGGGTTTCTGCATGAGTCACCTCATTTAAATGATTCTTTGCTGTTTTTTCTATTTGTAAAAAATGGAAAAAAATGATAGTCATCTAGGTGTGGAGATGTTTTCCAGTTTGGGAGTGTTCCGTTTGCAAAATCAATAGGAAAATTGGGCTCAAAACAAAACAACAAAACAGAAATATAAACAAGAGCACAAAGCTTAAACTCAAGAGTGTGGATCCTGAATCATCCAGAGAGGGGTTCCCATTTGTTCAACTCGTTTATATTTTGGTAAACATTAAGAAAAACATCTACATGGTTATTATAGGTTTTACTTTCTTCATGTATGAAATAATTTAAAAATGTTAGTTGGAAATTATGTATAGATATAAACACTTTATCATCGCTATGATGTGGACATTCTACTGAGTGAGCCCTTCCTTCCTTCCTTCCTTCCTTCCTTCCTTCCTTCCTTCCTTCCTTCCTTCCTTCCTTCCTTCCTTCCTTCCTTCCTTCCTCACTTCCTTCCTTCTTTCCCTCCCTCCCTCCTTCCCTTCTTCCTGGAGTGAGCCCTTCTCTTAAACAGAATTGAGTTATATGAAGTTCACAATCATCTTTCATTTCTGTTAGAAACAACCCCCTTCCCAGACTGCATCTGCAGCATGAACTGCCATGGGAGCTGACGCAGAAGACACTTCAAGTTCATGTGGAGTAGCCAAATGGTAGGGGAAGTAAGACTCGGAAAACCTGTCATTGTGAGCCGATGCTACCACTGTGGAGTATCTGCCAAATTTATAAAATTTGTCACTGATTTGTCTGGTAGCGTCCTACAGATTTACATAATACATAACAATGTAGCCTTCAGAATTGTACCAAATAGAGAACAATGATTTCTGCTAATAAAAGTCTAATTTAAGAAAGTTCTTTGTATCCAGAAGGTGGTGGCACACACCCTTAATCCCAGCACTTGGGAGGCAGAGGCAGGGGGATCTCTGTGAGTTCAAGGTCTGCATAGTGAGCTCCAGGAGAAACCCTGCTTATCTATCTATCTATCTATCTATCTATCTATCTATCTATCTATCTATCTATCTATCTATCTATCTATCTATCATCTGTCTGTCTCTATCTATCTATCTATCTATCTATCTATCTATCTATCTATCTATCTATCTATCTATCATCTATCTATCTATCTATCTATCTATCT
>NW_004949097.1:12976465-12983648 GCF_000317375.1 Microtus ochrogaster | reverse complement strand
CTATCTATCATCTATCTATCTATCTATCTATCTATCTATCTATCTATCTATCTATATCATCTATCTATCTATCTATATCTATCTATCTATCTATCTATCTATCTATCTATCTATCTATCATCATCATCATCATCTCTATCATCTATCTATCTATCATCTATCTTTCTTTGTTAGCTCAAAGAAAAGATGAGATCTGGAATGTGAGTGTTCTCAGTTGCAGCTGCAGTCTGTTGGATGCTGTCAGTTAACACCGGGAGACTGAGAATAAACGATGTGGTGTCATTTTATGTTTTGAGAACTGTCACTGTAGAATAAACTCTGGATTCAGTCACATAATCACCTACTGTTATCTACCCTGTTTTCAGGTGACTGTGTCAGTGTCCCTCCTCTCTTCATGCTAACTACTGACATGTGGTTCTCTGAATATAAAATAATTCTGAAAATCCGAAACACCCACAGGTGAGGAGTCACAGAGCTGTTCTTGGTGTCATCTTAAGAGCGATACTTAACAGTAACACTGAGAGAATTAAGCCTCTATCTCTGAAGACGCTGTGAGGTACTAGTTGAAAATTACCATCTCGCCGGGCGATGGTGGCGCACGCCTTTAATCCCAGCACTCGGGAGGCTGAGGCAGGCGGATCTCTGTGAGTTCGAGACCAGCCTGGTCTACAAGACTAGTGCCAGGACAGGCTCCAAAGCCACAGAGAAACCCTGTTCCAAAAAAAAAAAAAAAAAAAAAAAAAAAAAAAAAAAATTACCATCTCTCCAGTAAGGGCTGGGGCAGTGGTTCAGTGGTTAGAGCACTGGCTGTTTCTGCAGAAGATCTGGATTTAGCTTCCAGCATCCACATGCAGCTCACAAGCACCTGTAACTCCAGCTCACAGAATCCATTTTCTGGCCTCTGTGGGCACCTACACACATACACACACACACACACACACACACACACACACACACGCACACACGCACACACGCACACACGCACACGCGCGCACACATACTTGAAAAAGGAAGCAAGAAATGCGTGATATTTTGATTGTGTTCTGACGCTCCTAAAACTCAATAAAATTTGCTTTGTATCAGAGGGCAGAGCTAGCAACTAGCGGACTAACATTAACCATAGAGATTTTGGAGGACTGAGGACAGATAGAGTGACAGGAAGTAGCAGGGCAGGTTTTAGAGAGGGTGGGCTTTTTTGAATGGAGGAAAAAGAAAGAGGAGGTCACTGGTCACTTCTGCTTCTCTGATCATTCAGGTTCTTAACCTGATAGTTGACTCCTGAGTTTTTATTGGTAAAGAATAATCAGATAAGCTAATCATAGAAAGAGTGTCATGAAGAACCTGTAAGTGACAGTATGTGAGGCCTGTTAATTTGATGATTATGGTCACTTCCTGCTCTGCATTCTTATTGTCCAGATTAACAGCCACTGTCCTTAAAAAGTGGGAGGCCAACCGCTGTGCCTTTCAGTGGCAACTGCTTAAAATGTGAATGAAACCAAACTACAGAATGGAAAACTTAAACATTCTCTTCCTTTCTCTGCTCTGTGCGCTCTCTCTCTCCCTTTATTTTTTTGTTTCCTTCCTTCTCTCTCCCTCCCTCCCTCCCTCCCTTCCTCCTTCCTTCCTTCTTTCCTTTTGTCTTCGTATTTGAGACAGGGTCTGAAAATAGTTAAACTGTTTTCCAATTATGTAGCATTTGGCCTTGAACTCATGGTCCTTCTATTCCCCCTCCATATATACCAAGTGGCATTATTGTTTCTATAGCTTTAAATATTTCACGATTTTGTTTGTTTTAGAATTCACAAAGCATATTTATTAATGATACCTAACCAAAATAATAACAATTATAAAAATGTACCCACACAGGACGAACACAGTAAGCGCTCATTTGACTTGGGGATAAGTAGTGAAAATAAACAATAAGCGTATTACATTTCTGTAAGTAAAATATTGTCCACAGAAATGCTGAACATTATTAGTAAGTTTTTGAGTTTCTTTAGCATTTTAACGTTTTTTTTTAGTGGAAAAATATCTGACACTCCTGAATTCTAAAACAACCTCATCTATACGGCCTTCCTATGCTTGATGTTCTACATACTTAATAGATATCTTTAATTATAAGTGTTGTAGTTTGGATGTGGTTTGTTCTCTAGAGACCCATGTACTTGCTCTCCAGTGTGGTGATGCTGAGAGGGAGTAGGGACTCGGAGAAGTGGAGCCTAGTGGGAGGTGGAGCCTCATTGGAGGTGGAGCCCAGCTGGAGGTGGAGCCTAGTGAGGGTGGAGCCTCATGGGAGGTGGAGCCTAGTGGGAGGTGGTCTCTAGCAGGTGGCGGTTGAGTCACCAGGGCTGAGTTAGTCCCTGTGATTGCCTTGTCCAACCATGGGTTTCTTTTGCGCTTAGCCTTATTTGCATTGGTACTCCTTTTCTTTCTGATTCTCCCCATGCTTGGATGCAGCCAAACTTGTCCTCTCTAGTAGCCACATAGATAGAGCCTAAGATCTTGAACCTCTGGCTTCAAAACTGTGAGCTAACTAGGTCTCTCTTTGTTACAAAACACTCAGGTCACGCGTTTTGTCAGCAACACACAGTGGAATGGACAATAAGTTTGTTCATACGTGTGTTTTCGAGGGCAGGGATCATTATACGTACAGCAATGAGAGGAATACGAGAAATCCAGGGGCTTAATTTTTCCTGTGAAGCCGAAAGAGTCGAATTTAGAGTTTAGCATTTTGTTTAGTAGCGGGGAGGTTTGCCTCCTCTCACTGGCGCAGCTCCTCCTTCAGAGGCTCTGTGCCTGTCTTAACGTCCTGATGCAATTCTAATGCATACAAGACAGTTTAAAAACATTCAGTTTGCACCCGAGTTCTGATTATGGAAATCAGTCTTCATGTAAGATGGATTGACACTACCTTAGCCATGCCTCACACAATGGTAGCTTCCTTCTTCTCAATGCTCTGTTGTGCATGGCTTCCAAAACTGTTTTTTCTAGGTGTTAGGTAGGTAGGCCAAGCTCCTTGTAAGTACATATAACTTCATCTTCACTCTCATATAAATGTCCCTTAGGGTGCTTGGCACATCCAATATGCTCAGTAAATATTTGCTGAGTGCATACAGTGACCACAGTACATCCCATTTCTTCAATCAGCTGCAGCTTAAAGCGTTTAACCACTCCTGTTTCTTTGCTTTACCAGAGAGCCATTGGAGAGATGAAGGCATCTTTAGTTTTGTTTCCAGGTCAAGAGCTCATTGGCTACAAATTGATTTAGTTGTGAATGAAAAAGAGAAACAAGTAAGCTAAGAGTAACACAAGGGAGGTTCTGCGCTGTGATTGTTTTTCTTGGCGGGAGACAGAGTAACGAGCAAAGACAACTTAAGGGGGTTTTTGTTTGGCTCATGGTTTTCAGGCTTACAGTCCATCGTGGCAGAGAAAGCCTGCCAGAGAGTCTGCTATGTCTTGATAAACCAGAAACCAGAGAGGAGCTAGGACACCAGCAAGGCCACAAACAGCAAGGCTGGCCCCCAGATGCCTTCTTCCATTGCTAGACCCCACTTGCTCCCTGAAGCACCAGCTGCTGCAGACTAAATGTTCAAACACATGGGATGGGGGAGCATTTCACATCCAAACTGTGACATCCAGTTGGGGGCTGGGGAGAGAGAAAGCTGCACTCCCATCATTTGAAAGGGAAGAAATGAGTGGCTATCAGAGGTGCCAGTGTGACTGATCAGAGCCATGCTGATGGAGTCACGAAGGAGGGAGGCACGGTTTGCTGGACCATGCGGCAGGGGTGAGGGCTAGAGAGTCATATCTCTGAGATATCTCTTCCCGGTTTTCCATATTTTGCCTAATAATAAGTCGAACAGAGTACAGCAAAGGGGGGAAAACGTAGCTCAGTGTTGTTAGAATAAAACACTAATACCTTAAAAACAAATAATTTTAAACTGTGAGCATACCATGTAAACTTTATGTAGGTTGGTAATATGGCTGCCAAAAAACCAACATGGTGGGTCTTTACACAAATATGTGTTTGCCTAGATGTGTCTGGCATGGTAAATAGAAACGGTTCTTTTGTTTTTATAAACATGACAGCGATACCTTTTCATTAGCTTAAAATTTTATTGCATTTCTTTATTTGCATATGCATGCCGTGGTATGCGTGGTGAGGTCAGAGGACAGCTGTGTGAGTCGGGTCTCTCCTTCCCTGCGGTCCCAGGGATTGAGCTCAGGTCGCTGGCCTTGATGAAAGCAGCTTGAGCCATCTTACTGGCCCTTCAATGATTCTGTGCAGCAGAAGTAAGAGGAAATTATAGAATGTTGTATAAATTACAGAAGCTTAGGAGGTTGTGTGTTTGGTATGGAATGTGACCATGGTAGGATCTGGACGCACCAAGGATTCCAAGTTGTGGACGTCTGTGTAGGAGTTTCCTTCCACACCAGGTTAATGGAGATGGAAGACTCATCTTAAACCTGGCAGCACCATTCCACAGACTGGGGGTCCCAGTCTCACAAAGAGAAGAGGGAAAGCAGAAAAGGAGAATTCACACCGCTCTGCTTAAAGGCCAGCTGCTTCTCCACCATGCGCCCCGTCGCCGTGCGCCCCGTCGCCGTGCGCCCCTTCATTGTGCGCCCTGTCACCGTGTGCCCATTCATCGTGCGCCCTGTCACCGTGCGCCCCTTCATCGTGCGCCCCGTCACCGTGAGCCCCTTTATCGTGCACCCCATCACCGTGCACCCCGCCGCCGTGCACCCCGTCACAGTGCACCCCATCACCGTGCACCCCGTCACCGTGCACCCCGCCGCCATGCCTTCTCCACCACTGCACCCTTCAACCTGGAACCACACTAGATCCTTCCTTCCTCAAATTACATTTGTCAGGTGTTTTGTCGTAGCAACAATAAGTGTCATGAAGCATGGTGGCTTGCAGTAGGAGCAGCATGCTTTTCTGGAGACCATTCTGCAGTCTCCTGCGCCCACCTATTCCTGTGTCCCTCGCCACGGTTGTTTTCGCAGTGTCTCAGCGGTTCTGCCACACAGACAGGCTCTTGGGTGGTCCGAGAGGACGTGTGTATTAAAACCTAGTGTCCTGTGGTCTCCCTGTACAGACAGCTCGAGGGGAGGTGACATCCGAGGCAGGTGACTTCCCCTTGGGGGAAACAAAAGTCTGTGTGAAGCAGCTCTGAAGACCTGGCTTTTAAAGGACGAATTTGTTTTCTCCGCTGTAGACCTTTCTAACAGGAAAGATCCTGGGTCTTGTGACGTTCATCGCTGGGAGCAGATGGGTGGATTTGGGAGCGTTTGGGAGCCAAGTTGAGGCCCATATATTTGCCTATCATCTATATAGACAGTTCCTATTTAAAAGAGATCAGCATTTTATCTCTGTCAGCATTCTGTCATTTATTGCTAGGACTGTTAAATACAATACCTGCTCTAGTTTGATGAACCGAGATTATAATATAAAGGACGCCAAATCTCTGCTTAATCTGATGCTGTAACTAAGGCCAACACTGTGGCTCGGTAGCAGCCCTCTCCTGGAACACAGTGCCTCCAAACAGGCAGGCAGGCCCCAAGCCCTGATAAGGCTGTCACGAAGGGTTGCATTCCAACCTCGTCAGCTTCTGCCAAGATGGGTGGATTCCAGTCCTAACAGGCTTCATGAATTTCTAATACACACGTTTTCCATCGAGATGTCCTGAGAGATGAGATACTGGCTGTGCTGGCTGGGTTGTGAGTTAACTTGGCACAGAGTCATCAGAGGAAGGAGCCTCGGCTGAGGAAATGCCTCCTTGAGATCTAGCTGTTAGGCATTTTCTCATTTAGCCATCCATGTGGGAGGGCCCAGCCCACGGTGGGTGGTGCCATCCCTGGGCTGCTGGTCCTGGGTTCTATAAGAAGGTGAGTTGAGCAGGTCAAGGGAAGCAAGCCAGTAAGCGGGGCCTCTGCATCAGCTCCTGCCTCTGGGATCCTGTCCTGTTTGAGTTCCTGTCCCTGACTTCATTCAGTGATGAACAGTAATGCTGAAGTGTAAAACAAATACACCCTTTCCTCCCCAACTTGCTTTTCGGGCATGGTGTTTTGTTGCCGCCCAGAAGGTGAATGGTGGGGAGGCCACTGCCTCCCAACTGGCTATGCCGTGTCTCATGGTGGAGAATGAGAGGCTCTGTCCTCACCTCCCTTGACCAGTCTTTGTTGAGACAGGTTCTCACATATGACTAGAGCCGTTCTTGAGCTTGCTCTGTAGCTAAGGGTCACCTTAAACTCATAATCCTCCGGCTTCTACCTCCTGAGTGCTGGGTTTACAGATGTACACCCAGTTTTATACAGCTGCAGAGGCTGAACTTAGGGCTTGGCATATTAGATAAGCACTCTAGAAGCTGAGTCAGCAGTTTCTTACAATATGCCACAGTTGGAAAAGATCCGTGAAAACACGAGAAACCGTCTCCAGGCTCTGGCCGTGCGTTCTGCTCACTGTTCTCTCCTCGGCCTTGCCTTCAGTCTACCGTGTCATTATTAGGTCTTTGACAAAGCCTGTCATGTAATTTCCCTTTGGCTACAGTTTCCTAAGAGCAAATGTCGTTTATCGCTATATGATTCTATGTTTTCATTTAAAATAACACTCTATCGGACTAAGAAAGCAGAGAAGGCGCCCGTCGTTTCAATCATGCCCATCTCCTTTTCCATCTCTTGCTTTCCACACACGGCTGCCCTCAATCTGTGCTTCTCCCGCCTCAGCCTCCTGAGCGCTGGGATTAGAGGTGTGTGCTGTTCTGCCTAACTAATACATCACAGCAACTGCAGAAAGCATTATAGGAATATTATTTTGCTCTTTTTATATTTTACTCACGTTTTTTGAGGCAGGGTTTCTCTGTGTAGCCCTGTCTGTCTTGGAGCTCACTCTGTAGACCAGGCTGGCCTTGAACTCACTGAAATTCACCTGCCTCAGCCTCCTGAGTGCTGGGATTAAAGATGTCTGCCGTCACACCTGGTTGTCACCCTATAAATAATTATTATTACATTTTCTTTTGGAAATGATGTGTATATATGGATGTCTGTGTGTGGATGTGTGCACTCCTGTGCAATCTCAGTAGAGGCCTTAGAGGGCAACGGATACCCGGAGCTGGAGTTAAAGGTGGTTTGCGCGCCTGATATAGACACTGGGAATGGATGGAGTTAAAGGTGGTTTGCG
>NW_004949097.1:12959291-12976245 GCF_000317375.1 Microtus ochrogaster | reverse complement strand
CTGGGAATGGATGGAGTTAAAGGTGGTTTGCGCGCCTGATATAGACGCTGGGAATGGATGGAGTTAAAGGTGGTTTGCGCCCCTGATATAGACGCTGGGAATGGAACTTGGGACTTCAGCAAGAGCAGTGTGTCCTCTTAGCTGCTCAGCACCCCTCCAGCCATGTTCATAAGACTTGCGGACTAAGATTCATGCCAACACTGATCTGCTGTTGTTCACCATTTACTTTATTAGCAATTCTGTGTATCTGTGAAGATAGTATTTTTGATACATCAGCTTATTTCCTTAGGACACACGCTTACATTCCCATGCCGACATTTAAAATGATTAGATACGACATCATGTTGCTTACTTGACTGTCCTCATTAAAGTCTATCTGTCAGATAGACTTGGTCATAGTGACATGAAAATGACCTAAGTCAGGTCCTTTGTCAGCGTGGCTATCGGTGGGTTGTCCCATGGGTGGACGGAGTGTGAACTGCAGTAGGCTCAGAGAACAGATGTGAACCTGTTGTGGGAGGGCAAGGAGCCCCATGGGGAATTAACAAACATTCCGGTTACTTAAGTTATAGGAGCTAGTTGGAAACAAGCCTAGGCTAAAGGCCAAGCTTTCATACTTAATAATAAGTTTCTGTGTCATTCTTTTGGGGCTGGATCCAAAGACAGTCCGACAAGAAAGCTTGCTACCATGAGCGTTCCACACAGACACAATCCAGTTTCTTCCTTGCACGCGGTTTTCATCTTTGCAGACTCTCTGAAGTCTTTCACTTCCTGTTAGCTTTTACCAGCCAGCGAGGAGCTTCTGGACATCAGGCCAGGGTTCAAATCCTGATAGGAGCAATTGAGATCAGTGCAGAGACCCCCGAAGGATCTTGGAAATGGGACCACGCCTTGCAAATCTCTCTTGGTATGTTAGAACCTTGACTGGCCACGCGACATTCTTTGTGTACACTGATGTCCGTGTTACAGAGTTTGTAGGCGTGTCTGTCCTTCCCCTGGGATGCAAGCAAAGCAGTGCAGTCTCTCTGTGGGTTTTATGTGCTCTATTCTGAGAAAAGATAGAAAGCCTTGGCTTGTGGAAGTTGGCGTTCTCACAGGGCATCTGTAGGTGGTTATTTAGCCTCCTTAAAAAAAATTAAATGTATTATTTATTTATTTATTTTAGTGTCACAATACTCCTTTGTTATGTCGGCCTGTTTAAAAAAGTGATTTCTTTTGCATGCATTAAAGGAGATCAGATGTCTCTGAGAGAACCCACACGCCAGCAATTAGCAAGAGCTCGCCCGTGTTCCCAGATGGTCTGGCGTGTGTATGGAAGAGCTGTTGAGGAAGTCTCTGGAGGTAGTGCTGGCAGGGGCTCAGGCACCAGTGGCATTTTGCTCTGGTGGTGACATCTGGTTGTGAGGTACCTGTGACACCCATTGTCTTAACAACTAGCATCTGTTTGAGCACTTGCTTTATGCCAGGGTCTGCCATGCCAAAGCCATTAAACGTATTTTCTAATCTAGACCATTACTGTAGGCATCATATTGTGCTCACTCTCCACATAGGGAAAATGAGGTCCCAGGGTTCACTATTTGCATAAATATTGACAAAGAGTTAATTCGCGAACTGGTATTCTTGTTAATATTTTGATGAATCTCAATTCTAGTTTATTCTTTTCCCCTTCTCCTGCTCCTCCTTCTCCTCCTCTTCTTCATTCTTCTGCGCTGGCGATCAAAACCAAGGCCTCCTGTATGCTCAGCAAATGCTCTCCTGTTGAGCTATACACACCCATGATCATGATGCTTTACAATATTCCAAAAATTGATACCTTGTGTTCCTCCTGAACACAGTGCTTCTGGCTGCAGCATCCTCGATAGGTCTTGCAGGGCCGAGATGCTGTGGTCAGATGAAAGTCTGAGGGGTGTCAGTATGTGGAGAACTGTGATCCTACAAACTAGGTGGGAGAATATTTCTCACCATTAAAAATTAACTGTCCAGGTTGTCATTACAATGTGATGGGTTTCATTATGGTGATGTCATACATTTACGTCACGGTACTTGGTTCTCATTCATAGGCCCCCATTCCCTCCCACGCCCCATTCTTCTGCTCCAGGTTTCCTTTTTTCCCACAGGGAAACTCCAACTTCTTCTGATCACAGATAGTCCATTTCCTACCTCCCTTGGGTTTGCTCCCTTCCCTCTCATGAGCCCTCTTTTTAATTTCATGATACGCACACATACATGCACACACACACACGCATGTGTAGAGTATGCAGTTTCCAATCTGTGTTCTGGATCAGTGGTTAAGAACATTTTATGTGCAATCTTGAGGACCAGGGTTTGTATCCCAGCAACCACAGAACCAAACAGGTTTCCTGCACACACCTGTAATCCCAGCTCCAGGGGCCAGGGGTGGAGACAGGAAGCTTGCTGGAGCTTGCTGCATTCTAGCCCGGCTGAGAATGAGAGAGCCCCAGCCTCAGGGAGAAACCTTTGCCTAAAAGGAAAAGGTAGAGGGTGAGCAAGGAGGGAACCTGCCACACTCATCTGTCCTTTGCACGCACACACAGACACACACCCAACAAATAAATAAGTCCTTAAATCTAGGTTATGCATGTGAAGAAGATGTGGATTTAATTCTCAGCACCCATATGGTGTCTCACAAACGTCTGTAACTCTAGTCCCAGGGGATCCAATGCCCTCCTCTGGCCTCTGGGGGCACCAGGTATGCTTCTAGTGCCCAGGCATACACACAGGCAAGACATTCACACATATAAAATAAAATATATTTCTAAAAGAGGATATTATATTTAAAATCCCTTTTCTGCGTGGAGGATACAGAGGGGATGCGCTGTGAAGACCTGAGCGCTATGGGTGAGCTGCTGTGCCGAGCCCACCCGGCTCCGTGCTCAGGAGAGAGGTGCGCATTGCTGCTGCTGTGCCGAGCGCACCCGGCTCCGTGTTCAGGAGAGAGGTGCGCATTGCTGCTGCTGTGAGTGCCCATCCAGCTCCGTGCTCAGGAGAGAGGTGCGCATTGCTGCTGCTGTGCCGAGCGCGGCTCCGTGTTCAGGAGAGAGGTGCGCATTGCTGCTGCTGTGCAGAGCCCACCCGGCTCCGTGCTCAGGAGAGAGGTGCGCATTGCTGCTGCTGTGCCGAGCCCACCCGGCTCCGTGTTCAGGAGAGAGGTGCGCATTGCTGGTGCTGTGCAGAGCTCACCCTGATCCATGTTCAACAGAGAGGTGGGCATTGCTGGCCTCCAGCCCCTCCTGAATCTGGGTGTGCAGACAGCCATAAAACCCATGTGGCAAATTACACAAATTGATGAATTTGATATATTCTTTTGAAAAATCTTTTGTGTATTTGAGGTTATTAAAACAACAGCAGCAAACACACCGAGAACAAATAATGTCTGCAGGGAGGCCTGTGTGCTGGTCAAGGTATGTGTGAGCCCCATCTCCCAAGCCCTGCCCACATTTATCCGTGTGGTAGATCTTCACTGTCAACCTGAGCCTAGGAGACACACCCAGGTGTGCTTAAGGTGTTTCCGGAGAGGTGTTCCACAGTGGAGAGGAGACCCACTCTGAATGTGGCGACTCTATCCTATGGTACTGAGTCTCGGACTGAAGAGAAATAAGACAGATAACTGATCGCTAGCATGCCTGTTTCCTCACAGCGGATGCAGTATAAGCAGCTCTTCAGGTTCTGTCGCCTTTTACAGCCCTAGGATAAACTGTACGTCCAGACTCCAAGGCACCGGACGCCCGGCCTGAGGACCCGAGCAAACAAGGCTAATGTCTAACAAGCTTTTCTGGAAAACACCATAGTGGGCTCTTCAGGACCCACTGGGACCAGGAAGTTGTGCTAAGCCCATTCAAGCTGTACTTAGTGGGGTGTAATGGGTGAGTGAAGGGGTGGTGACCACAGGGTTGTGATCTACCTTGAAGAGCCTGAGCGGATTGTGGTTGAGGTTGGCTATATTTTCCAAGTAGCCATTCAATTTCCCTTGCTAGCCTGAATCCAAAGGTCAAAGTGTACATTGGTTTTAGTCTAAAAGTCTACAAAACGTTAGATAATTTATATGTATTAGAGAATGAACCATGTGCTTATAAATTAATTACTGTGTATTCATGGAACTGTACCTTTCTAGTTAGTACTGAGATCAAATCCAGAGCACCAGGCAAACGCTCTATCACTGAGCCATATCCCCATCTTAGGAGTGGTACGGCCTTTCCATCTCCATGGAAGAGGGAAGCTAACAGAGTGATAATGGCAGCAAGCAGAGAGAAAGAGCCTGGTAGTCATTCTCCTAGTACCAGGTGACTTGGGACATCAGACTGGTGGATATTTGAGATCTGAGATGGGCACTGGTGCTGGTTTGGGAGGAGAGATCCGTGGACTAAGGGAGTCCATGGCGCAGTTTCTGCACCCCTCTCTGGAGTGGTGGATGCAGGAATCCAGGGAAGACTATATAATGTTCAGGGGGCAGAGCCAACCAAAAATGCATTCTCTTGTTCAAAATTATCAAGACTCCCAGAATGGCCGCTAGACATCCATCAGTTATGTTTCTGTTGCTTTGATAAAACGTGCACGACTAAGGCAACTTACAGAAGAAAGAGTTTGTTTGGGCTTATGGTCCATAATGGTGGAGGCAGCATGGCAGTATACGGCAGACGTGCTGGTGGAGCGGGAAGCTTCCTCATATGCTAACATGAGAAGAGCTCACTACATCTATGATGAGGGCTCCCAGCTATGACGAGGGTTCACATCTATGACGAGGGTTCACATGTATGATCACATGTATGACGAGGGCTCCCATCTATGATGAGGGCTCCCATCTATGACGAGGGTTCACATGTATGAGGAGGTGTAGAAGGAGCGGCGGGCTACGTTCCCGCCTAAATCCCACATGGCTAGCTTAGCCCCGGAAATAATTACACAGAAACTGTATTCTTTTAAACACTGCCTGGCCCATTAGTTATAACCTCTTATTGGCTAGCTCTTACATATTGATCTAACCCATTTCTAATATCCTTATTGCCACTTGAGTGTGGCTTACTGGGACGAGTCTAATGGGCATCCATCTCGGATAGGAGAGTCATGGCGACTGCCAGCCTTGGCTTCTTTGTCCCAGCATTCTGTTCTGTTTACTCCACCTACCTAATTTTCTGTCCAAAGGGCCAAGGCAGTCTCTTTATTTAACCAATGAAATTAACACGAAACAGAAGACTCTCCCCATCAATGAGGGCTCACATCCATGATGAGAGCTTATATCTCACACTACAGTCAGGAAGCAGAGCCAGTGGAATGGGAATGACTTTGAAACCTCAAAGCTCACCCCAGGGACATACTTCCTCATCAAGGCCACACCTCATAAATCTACCCAACAGCTCCGCTGTAGTTGGTCTTTTTTACTCTTTGGGGACCCACCACCCAGCTCCCAGCTCTTATTCTTACGTTTGAATACTTGGCCTTAGCTTGGCTTATTTCTAGCCAGCTTTTCTTTTCTTTTTTTTTCTTTTTTGGATGTTTCGAGACAGGGTTTCTCCGTAGCTTTTTGGTTCATGTCCTGGAACTAGCTCTTGTAGAACAGGCTGGCCTCGAACTCACAGAGATCCTCCTGCCTCTGCCTCCCGAGTGCTGGAATTAAAGGCGTGCGCCACCACTGCCCGGGTAGCCAGCTTTTCTTAACTTGTCCTGTTTCTTTTCTTCTACATTTTGCCTCTGGGCTTTTGACCTTTCTTTATTCTGTATGTCTTTCTTTCCTTCTTACTCTGTGCCTGGCCCCTGGCATCCTTCTCTCCTTCTCCTTTTCTTGCTCCTGACTTTCTTCCCTAGATTTCTCCTCCTATTTATTCTTTCTCCTGTCAAGCTATTGGCCATTCAGCTCTTTATTCGACCAATGGGGTGTTTTAGTCAGGCAAAGTAACACAGCTTCACAGTGTTAAACAAATGCAACATAAAAGAATGCAACACATCTTTGTATCATTGAATAAATATTCCACAGCATAAATGAATGTAACACATCTTAAACTAATATTCTACAACAGTCTGCCAACTCGGGACCAAGTATTCAAACATCTGAGCCTCTCGGGACATTCTCATTCAACCCAGCACAACATCCCCCCAGTCACGGGGACCTTTTCAGCGCAGGTCTTGTGAACAGGCTGACCTGCCACAAGGAGGACTCAAATCTCCAAAGGTAAAAAGGAGGCAACCTTAGCAGAATCCGCAGCACTGGGGGTAGATTCAAGAGGGCCTGGAAGTGGCCAGTCTGTCTGGCTCCCACTCCTCCATTTCAGGGAACTGTGTGCTGCAGAGTTCTGTAGCAATTGTGACCTCACTTTTTGTGTGAAGCAGAGAACCCACATTTGGGACCCACCTGGCTAGTAGCCACTGCTACTCTTCCGCATTGGCCAAGTGTGCAGAGGTCCAAGGGGATGTAAATCACATGCCTGACTCTTGGTCCACCCGGGTTCCAGTTCCCATCACAATGCCCCAGCAGCTAACATGTGAAGAGTTAGTGCTCGATAACATGGATGGCCGATAGGGTATAGAATACCTGGGGTAGAATATAGAATATAAACCCCTGGGCACGCCTGCGCAGAAGCTTTTAGATCAGATAACTGAGAACGGAATGTGGACAGCGCATCTCAGGACCAGACTCCTGTACGAGGGAAAGCAAGAGGAGAAGCATTCATGTCCCTCTGCTTCCTGACTGTAAATGCCATGGGGTCAGCCTCTTGTGCTTCTGCTGCCACGGCTTTCCTGCCATCATGGTCTGCAGCCTCGCACCGTGGGCCTAAACAATCCTTCCATTCTTAAGTCATAGCACTGCGGACAGTCACTGATACAGCCTCCTGCCTCAGAGCCGACTCCTGATCCGAAGAGGCCTAGAGGAGACAAGGTTAGCATTTTAAATGGGACTGGGACACGCGTGTGCTTGTGCATTCCTGCCTTCCTTTTTTTCTGAGGATGGTGACAATTTCTCATCATGCAGCATAGGGTGGCCTGGAACTCCTGATCCTCCTTCCTCAGCCTCCTAAACGCTGGAATTGCAGGTGTGTGCCACCATGCTTGTGCCTACGTATGTGTTATGTGCATCCCGTGTTCACATACACATGTGTATTTATGTGTACACGAGGCAGAAGTCAGTGTAAAGTATCTTTGAGTGCTCTCTGCCTTGGTCTTTTGAGATGTACCTAGATCTTACTGTACCTAGATCAGCTAGACTGGCTTGCCAACTGGTTCTGGTGTCTTCCTGATTGCTTCTTTCCCAGTGTAGACATGTGTTGTCATTCCCGCGATTTTATGTGGGTACTGGGGATTCAAACTCATTTCCTCATCCTTGTCTGGTAGTCCGTTTACCAGCTGAGCCATCACCCTAGTTCCTAGGGTATATTTTAACAAGAAGAAGCCAAAAGCCCAAAAGCGGTCCTTGATGACTTATTAAGCAGTCAAATGTGTAAATTCGGTATGAACCTCATAAATCAGACTGCTCAGTAAGCCAGCTGTATTTTTAAAATTATATTCATTGCAAGGGAAAGAAGAGAGGAAAGCAATTCACCACACATTCAGTGATGGGACTATACTAATATTTTGTTTGTGATCTAACAAATAAAGCCTGCCTGAAGACCAGAGTGCAGAGCTAAGCCACCAGTTAGCCATAGAGGCCAGGCAGTGGTGGCACACACCTTTAATCCCAGCACTCGGGAGACAGAGGCAGACAGATCCTGCAAGTTCAAGGCCACCCTGGGCTACAAGAGATTGATCCAGTCTCAAAGAGAAACAGCCAGGCAGTGGTGGCACACAGCTTTAATCCCAGCACTAGAGAAGTGGAGGGATATGACTGGGCAGAGAGACCAATATAAGGCGGGAGGAGACCGAGCTCGGATGCATTCTGAGGACTCAGTCTGAGCATTCAGTCTGAGGAGATTTTGTAGAGGTAAGGACTAGCGGCTCTGCCTCTCTCAGCTTTCACCTCCCAGATACCTGACTCTGGGTTTTGTTATTAATGCCAATTAGAATTCATGCTACAGGGGACAGCTTGCGAAACCTGGATGACTCTGGCAAACTGATCGCTGAATTGGACTCTTTACAGGAAGTTCATTTTTATTTTATTTTTTATTATTTATTTATTTATTTATTTATTTATTTATTTATTTATTTAGTTTTTTCGAGACAGGGTTTCTCTGTGGCTTTGGAGTCTGTCCTGGAACTAGCTCTTGTAGACCAGGCTGGTCTCGAACTCACAAAGATCCGCCTGCCTCTGCCTCCCAAGTGCTGGGATTAAAGGCGTGCGCCACCACCGCCCGGCAGGAAGTTCATTTTTAATACATTCAACCCCTTGAATAAATGTCTCAGATATTACACTCTGCCTGGTTTATTGCCTCTATTGATTTTTAGGGCTGGTGACTGTCACTTTTGCTGAAGTGATTCATGGTTTCAGTGGCACAGGAGACTGACTGTCATTTGGCTAACCTCGTACTCTTAACATCTACTCTTCATTTGAGATAATAACCATAAAATATTTATTAGCTGGATGGTGATGGCACATGCCTTTAATTCCATCACTCAGGAGGCAGAGGCAGGTGGATCTTTGTAAGTCCCAGGCCAGCCTGGTCTACAGAGTGAGTTCTAGGACAGTCAGGGCTATACAGAGAAACCCTGTCTCAAAAAAACCAAGAGAATAAATAAAAATAAAATAAATATGAAAACCACAAAATATTATTTTATCAGTCCATTATTTAAATTGTAGTACTAGAGCTAAAACCCAGGGCCTTGTGCATGTTTGGTCAGTGCTCTGCCCTTGAGCCACACACCAGCCCTCAGGACCCCATGAAGGGTGAGCAAGTCAGATGCTGACCACTCTCAGGATTTTTCTAGTGTGGTGAGCCAGCCTGGGGTGTGGTTCTGGGGTGAAGTGCTCGCTGTGGCTGAGGCCCAAGACCTATGTAAAAGCTGGGCATCATGACAGGCACAGATAACCCTGTAACTGGGTTTGGACATGTGATGACCCTTAGCCTCACTGGGCAGTTAGCTACCTGATGGTAAGCTTCTGGTTCAGTGAGGGACCCTGCTTCAAAACAAACAAATGCCCCTTAAACTTCCCACACAACAGCAACAAAGCAGCAAGGTGGAAAAGCAGCTGAGGAAAACATCCTGATGCCAAACTCTGGCCTCTACAGTTGTATATACAGTGTTTATACCACACATGTAACACACAAACGAGTACAGAAATAACAAAAGACACACCCGTGTAACACACACACATACGGACAACCAAAACAATAAAAGACACATCCATGTAACATACAGACACACACAGAGAGTGCAGAGATAAAAGACAGACACACCCATGTAACACACATACACAGAGTATAGAAATAACAAAAGACACATCCACATAATACACACACACAGAGACACACACAGACACACACAGACACAGTGCAGAAATAACAGAAGATGGCAGAAAGGTGTTGAGAGGTGCCTCAGGAAGATGGTGTCATACCCTAGGCAACTGGACTTCTTTCCTGGACCTCTGACCTCTTGGTTTTTAGGAGACCCTACTCCAGGTCAAGGCTGATCTTACTAGGAACCAGAACTCGGGAACCCAGCCTGAGGCTTCATCAGTTTGTCAGTGTAAATATTCATACCTCCTTTGTTCAAGTCACCCTGCCTGTGTTAGGGAGCCTTCAGGATTTAGGTCAGTAGCTGTTAAGCGTGTGTTGGATGGTAGCAAGGACCATCATAGAACACAGCATGCAAGTCCCCTGAATAACAGCCACCTCCATCCCAGGGCCATCAATCACCTCGAGACTTTAGGACTCAGGGCCCATCATTTGGAGGGTTCCCAACACTAACACCACGAACATAGACAGGGTGACTCCCATCATGGATAGGGAACTTCCTAAATTCCTGTTTTCTGTGGGCTCAGGTGGAAAGAGGGGGAGGGGGAGAGGCAGTGGGAGTGCATAAATGGTCAGCTTCTTGCTGAGTCCAGGAGGGGTAGGCTTTGTCTCGCACTGAGACTCTGCCCTTTCCTGATTATTCTATGCTACCTTGGAGGCTTCCTAAACGCCTCTCCGCCCTAACCATCTTTGAACTGTAAGGCAAAAGGATACTCGTAAACTCTGCATTTTTGTCAGCGGCAGTTTGGCTTATGCCCCTGCCCATTCTGTCTGCTTTCCCACATCCCTTGCTCTATACTGATTGCTTGGGCAGCATTTTTTAATTTTTATTGAGTGACCAGTGTCACGGTCACAACGGTGTTCACCTCGTCCACGCTTCTGCAGGGTAGGACAAACACTTCTAAAACTGCGCTCTAAGAGTTAGACACGCAACAGAGGGGACACCCACGACTTGTGTCCCTCCTCCATCTCCGGGGCTACAAGGGCTGCCACCTGCTCCTGCAGCTGGAACCCACAGTTACCTTCACATGGAGTTACAAAGCTCAGCCCTGCTGAGCCTTCACTGGCATAGGTGACCTACTGACGGTCGCCAGGGTGGTCACCGCGGCAGCTGCGGCTGCTGGATCCTTTTTCCCCACCATAAACTTGAGAAAAACCGGACCCAAGAACACACTCTACAGGAGCGCTCCCTCATTCCCGCCTCCCTTTAGCTCCTCTTTTTTATCTGTGTGTCTTCCACAACCCTTTCTCCTCTCAAACAACAACTTCCCCACCCAAATATACATCCACCCCGACTCCAGCTTTCCACCGTCAGGGGTCTTCCGGCCTCTGCACCGCGCGAACACCACAGTGGCCTCGGTCCGCCAGTGCTTGCAGGCTCATGATCTCAGCCGGACGGGTCACTGCGCTCCAGGTCCCGCCCCATGCAGAGCGGCTGCCTGCACCCTCTTCCCAGTCGGTGTCCCTCAAGGCCGGTTTCACTCAAGCCCTTGGGTCAACCCCCTCCAAGTCCCTTACCTTTCGCAAATAGGGATTGTCGCTGTGTGCTCTGGGTCCACCCCTCTACGTTGGCTGCACTGTACCCTTTCCCAGCCCAGCTAGGTCCCTCCTGAGCTCACCGTCTCGTCTTCCCTCCCTTTCCCAAGTCCCTCCAGATTGTTGCTGTGCACCCCGGGGCCACCCCTCCAAGAACGCTCCGAGCCCAGAGCCCCTGTTCCTGGCCTGCCCTGTCCCTGCCGCCCCTGCAGCGCCGCCCAGCGTGGTTCCTGAGCCTCTGTCCGGGCCGCTTCAGAGTGGCCCATCCTCCGGGAGCTGGCCCCGCCCCGGACCCGCTCCGCCCCCGGCCGCCTAGGCTTGATTGGTCGCGCGCCCCCCTCCCGGGGCTCCTCCCCGCCCCCTCGGTCCGTGGGCACCGCCACCTGGTCCAGAGAGTCCCCCGAGGGGACCTAGAGGCTCTGCTTGAGCCGGGCGCGCACTGTGGGGCCGCGGAGGGAGCGCGGGCCAGGGAGGAGGAGCGAAGGTGTAGGACAGAACTTCGCCAGGAACAGGAAACCTACGGCAGGGCAGAGGCGGCGACGGCGGCGCGGGGCCATCGCGGTGTCCCCAGCAGTGGCCTCGCTGCTGCGCGCCAGGCTGAGCCGTTCGGACTCCTTGGACCCCACTTTTCTGAGCTCACCGTTGCGCGCAGCGGAGACAGCGGGGACGGCCACAGGAGCGTGAAGCAGCATGTCTGACAAAATGTCCAGCTTCCTCTACATTGGGGACATCGTGTCCCTCTACGCGGAGGGCTCGGTCAACGGCTTCATCAGCACCCTGGGGTAAGCAGGACGCGCACTGGGTAGCGCCAGCCTGTCCTGGTCCCGGTCCCTCCCGCGCGGCGTGTCCGGGGTCTGCGCCTGGGGCAGCCCCGGGTTCCCTAGGTCCCCGCGCGCAGGAAGCCGCGAGCGCTTCTCAGCAACTTCGTAATCTCCAGCCCGAGACACATCCGAGAAGAGGAAGTGGTTCGCACGCCCCGGACAGGCCCCGCGAGGCTGCCTTCCCTGGCGTCTCCTGCCTTGTTTTGACTAAAATGTATGTTTTCTCCTTGTCTTCCCCACCGCCCTTCTCAGCGCCCGGTTGGAAAGGAAAGAGCGGTGGGTTGAGGTCCCTGGCGTTGGCCAGGAAAGCAGACGATGTCGCACAGTGCTAAAGTGGCTGTCCGGCTCAAGGAGATCACCAGCCCCTCTTTGCTGAAGTAATTTCCTTTTGGCCTTGCCAAGGGAAGACTCACCCCTTTGGCTTTGCCAGAACTGGCCTCGTGGGCAGCCGGGTTCTAGAACTTTAACCTTCTTTTCCTCTTTCCATCTTAGCCTAACGAAGTGAACAGTTAGGCAGGCTCTCGAGATTCGAGTTGGCGTTTGAATTGGGGAAATACATATGTATATCCTACAGAAAACCGGCGTGCTGGTTAAGTAGAACCTTTTCTGATTTCTAGAAATTTCCTACACGGTGTGCGTGCCGATGCATAGTTAACTGTGCCCTGCGATATATTCTAGTACACAGGTGGTTTTGGGTTACTTCACCACCCTGGCTCTTTAGACTGTCTAATCCGGGAGACTTGAGGCTGGTGGCTGCTCGCTGTTAAATTTTGGAGTCCTGTCCCCTGGGCTGTGAGGGAGATCTTTTTGGTGACAGTGTTACTGCCTGTGCCTTCCCTGGAAGTTGCAGTTTCTGTTCTTCCCGCATGTCCCCCAGACTTCAGGGAGGAAGGAAGTTGTAATCGCCTATCTTGTCCATCTGTGTTACTCCTGAGATTGAAGTGTGGAATAATTTACGCATATTTCCACTGGGTCGAGTTGTTCTGAGAGAATTCATACCCCAAGTGCAGTTTGGGTCCAGGATAGGGCTTTGCCGATGAATTCTGTCAGACTTGCTCTTGAGCCTTGGTGGACATGGAAGGTGTCTTCCAGTTAGTAGCTAACCAGAGGGTCTCTAGAAACAGGAGGTTTAGGCTGTAACCCCCACCCTTTGACTTGCAAACCTTCTGTCCCTAGCCAGGTTAGGACATCTGTCTGGGCTTCCATCTCCTCGGTGTAAAAGTGGACCCAGTGGTTTCTCCATAAGGGGGCGGGGAGGAAGGAGGTAAGAGAGGCAAAGTGCTTAGCATGGCAAAGCTGTAATGACCGCATTCACCAGATAATTAGCTGATGCAGTAACTAGCACCACCCAGATTAGGCAAGAGTTCAAGGGCTAGGACAGACTCTGTTTCTGACCCGGCAAGGTTACAGGTGGGTGACATAGGGAACAAATACTAGAAGGGTTGGGTGGTCAGCTTCCACAGCTGTGGCCTTGTCTTTAGGCACTGTTGAGACCAGAAGTGAGCAACTCAAGAAGCAGAGAGCACTTGTGTCCAAAGCCAGAACCCTCCTCCTGCCTTCGACTCCTGGCTTTCACATGCTAACTTCAGGCAGAAGCATGAGCGTGAGCGCTGTCACTGCGGCCTGCTCGGTGGCGCCAGTGCTGCTTCCCGGGCTCACTGCTTTCTTGCTGCTGATGTGGAAGTCAAGTTTCTTTAGAATGGGCTTGCAGAATGTGTCATTCTCTAGTTGTGAGATAATAGTGTTGAGATGACTGGCAAGGCAGAGTCCAAGTCGAAGACAGTTGGGTGGAGCTTGCGGCTCTGATTGGATAGCTGTCTTTTGAAGTGGACTTCTCGGAGGCTCAGGAAGGTCATAGAACTGCAGAGGTCAGGCAGCTAGTGTGGTTGACCCTGCACTCCCCTGTCAACAGGCTTTCAGAGGGCGGTTACAGAAGTCGTTGCAATGTCCCCTGATAGAATTTTCTGGCCCTTGGTGAATGATGTTCAAAGGGCACTCCAGGCCAGCCCAGTGACGTGGACTTCAGTGGGTTCTGCGTGAGTTTAAATCTAATGAAGTAAGACACAGTAGGAAGGTCCTGTGGGATTTTACTTGACAAACACTGACATCTTTATACCTGCTGCCGTTTAGAAAAGCCTGCTATTTCTTTCACATGTGGGCAATATCTAATAATGTTTAACCTGAGATTTTAATTGTCCTGTCAATACAAACAACGCTGTACGTGAGATACGCAGATTATGTAGAAACTTCAAAGATGCTTCCAGAAACTGCCTGGCACATCTCACGAGGCTTAAGTTCTAAGGCAAACCACTCCATTGATTTTTAAAAATTAATATGTAATTTGGTAACTAAGGATTCTGTCTTATAAAATAATTTTTTCAAAATTTAGGAGTGAGACGTTTCAACTACTGAGAAATAATTACACTTAATTTTGTGATGGTTTAATTAAGGGCATGGAATATAAAGCCAGTGTCCTATTTTTGTAGGAAGATATTTGATATTTTCAGTTGCACGGAGGGAACTAGTTTGTCTTCACTGTTTTGGAGGCAGGCTTCATTTCTACAGTCTGGATTCTGCTGCTTTGGAATGACAGTGGCATAGTATAGATGGCAGGCGCCTGTGAGCAGGGGGACAGGGTTAGGGTGTGCTCCCAGTGACTCACTACCCTGTGTGTGTGTGTGTGTGTGCGCACGTGCACGTGCATGTGTGTATGTGTGTGTAAGTGTGCATTGTGTGCACATGAGTGTGCATGTATATGTGTGTAAGTGTGCATGTGTGTATGTATATGTGTGTAAAAGTGTGCATGTGTGTGCGTGTGTATGTGTGTAAGTGTGCATATGTGTGTAAGTGTGCATATGTGTATGTGTGCATGTGTGTAAGTGTGCATGTGTGTGTATGTGTGTGTATGTATATGTGTATAAGTGTGCATGTGTGTATGTATATGTGTGTAAGTGTGCATGTGTGTAAGTGTGCATGTGTGTAAGTGTGCATGTGTGTGTAAGTGTGCATTGTGTATGTGTGCATGTGTGTGTAAGTGCATGTGTGTGTATGTGTGTGTATGTATATGTGTGTAAGTGTGCATGTGTGTATGTATATGTGTGTAAGTGTGCATGTGTGTATGTATATGTGTGTAAGTGTGCATGTGTGTGTATGTATATGTGTATAAGTGTGCATGTGTGTAAGTGTGCATGTGTGTGTGCGTGTGTATGTGTGTAAGTGTGTATATGTGTATGTGTGCATGTGTGTGTATGTATATGTGTGTAATTGTGCATGTGTGTGTATGTATATGTGTGTAATTGTGCATGTGTGTAAGTGTGCATGTGTGTATATGTGTGTAAGTGTGCATATGTGTATAAGTGTGCATTGTGTATGTGTGCATGTGTGTGTATGCGTGTGTAAGTGTGCATGTGTGTGTATGTATATGTGTATAAGTGTGCATGTGTGTATGTGTGCAAGTGTGCGTGTGTGTGTATGTGTGTAAGTGTGCATTGTGTATGTGTGCATGTGTGTGTATGTGTGTGTGCTGCACTTGTGGAGGACAGAGGCTCTGCTGAATAGGTTTTGTCACCTTAGGGCAAACTACAATCACCTGGTTTTTCATTTTTTCCTATTATAAGCCCTACTCTCCCCATGTTGATGCCACAGCTCCTAGTAGATATCCGTATTTCTGACTGCATCCATAGTCAGGTGCTCTGAGGGTAGGGGTGGGGTGTATTGTTGGGTGGTGGGGTAGCGGGGTGCTGGGATAGCGGGGTAGCAGGGTGCTGGGATAGCGAGGTAGCAGGATGCTGGGATAGCGGGGTAGCGGCATGATAGTGTGGCAGGGTGGTAGAACCAGCTGCAGCTTCTGTTTCCTTCCCTGTCCAGTCACAGGGTTTCTGATTAGGAAGTGAAGGGTGTGTGTGTGTGTGTGTGTGTGTGTGTGTGTGTGTGTGATTTCAGCCATTGCTATCCTACCGAGAACCCAGATTACATGACCAGTTAAGGGCATAGTTGTAGCTACACATTAAGGTCTTTGAAAGCTGCCAGGTGACCAGCGGTTGGCACTCTGACCTCAATCAATCCTAGTAGTCTCTTAGAGTGACAGAAACCCTGGGGTCCTTATTTTATCTCTTGCTTTATTTGGGTAGTTCAACTAACACGTCTCTTAAGCTGTTATGTGTTCAGTGTGGGACATGAGATGCGTCACATGGTTCCGCTTCTGATTCCTCCACGAGTGGACATAAAAATGCAGATTGTGTTGTTCCAGCCATGGCCTCTTGCATTTCTGCCTCTTGGTTTAATTTTTCTTTCTTTACTGTCGTTTTGTGTTTGATGCTGTAGACATAGGGTCTCCCTGTGTGGTCTCAGGCTGGTCTCCAATCAACAGTCATTTTTCCAGCTCTGCCTCACAAGTGCTAGGAAGGAAGCAAGAGTCTTTATGTCCTACCAGATTTTTTTATTTTAACCTGTGGAGCACTTTTTTTTTTTTTGGCATTTAAAGATGTGCAGGTTTCTTAGCTGTCATCCCCATTATAATTTTAAAAATTGTTCCCATAGCAGGACTGTAAACAGTGGACTTTGTTCTTTGCTACAAATATGCAGATATCCTGGCTTTTCTCAACACACCTTTAAAGAGAAAACAATTTTACATTTATTTATTTATATGTATGTGTGAGTGCTGTATGTGTGTCCGTGCACCGTGTGCTTGTCCAATGCCAGTAGAGACCAGAGAAGGGCAGAGGATCATCAGGAACTGGAGCCACCAGGTGGGCTCTGAGAACTGAACCTGGATCCTTTGGAAGAGCAGCCAGTGCTCTAACCACTGAGCAATCTCTCCAGCCCTGGGTGCTGTATTAACCCAGAGGTCCTTTCGTGTCTCACATGCCCAGCACTTGGCTGGAGAGAGACGAGATCACAGGCTTCTTTTTCTCAGGGCCAGAGGAACTCTGCGGCTCTTCTGCAGTTGCTCCCTTGGGATTGTTCCTGTGTAACTGGTGAGGAAGTAACAGGGAATGTAGACAGAGGACTACGGGCCTAAACCCACACTACGTCACAGGTACGGGGCATGTCATCATAGGCAGATATGTGACTACGGACCTAAAGTCCACATTACATCACAGGTACAGGGCATGCCATCATAGGCGGATGTGTGACTACAGGCCTAAACCCACACTACATCACAGGTACGGGGCATGCCATCATAGGCGGATGTGTGACTAC
>NW_004949097.1:12953362-12959126 GCF_000317375.1 Microtus ochrogaster | reverse complement strand
CAACACAGGTACGGGGCATGTCATTATAGGCGGATGTGTGACCATGGACCTAAAGTCCACACTACATCACAGGTACAGGGCATGCCATCATAGGCGGATGTGTGACTACGGACCTAAAGTCCACATTACATCACAGATACAGGGCATGCCATCATAGGCAGATGTGTGACCATAAATTTATATGACAGGCCTACAGGGCAAACTTATTTAAGCTTGGATATTAGTTGCTGTTAATGTTTTAAACATGGAAAATGCTTGTCTGACCAGAAATGCTGAGCGGTTATGACGTCTGATTTATTAAGCGAATGTGCAGTCTGCCTTGTTTTCGGAGCTTGTTCTGCAGGTAAGACATATACTTCTGCGCATGGCTCATTGGTTGTGTTAGGAATCATCCCACTAAGCACGAGACTGCTGTTGACTGAGCCAGTGTCTGTGACTTCAGTTTGTGGCAGTGTTTTGTTGGTGTGTGGCTGGAATAAACCAGGAGTGTTTTAGTTGACTGTTTCTGGAATGGGGCAGTGAGTGCGCTCCAAATTATAATCAATAATTGGTTAGAATAGCGGTCACATACTTAGAGCATTGCCTGTCTACAGAGCTTCATCTTAGATTGAGAATGGGTTAAGATGGCAGACTGTTCAGAATTAAAAATATCCTTAATGATAAAATTGGAAATATGTTGTTATGAAGCACGTTTATGTGACTGCCCTAATAAAGTGCTTAACGCTGAAGTACCCTGTGGATTGGTTGATTCGCTCATTTGTTTACTCTTCATTCATTCATTCATTCACCCATTGTTGTTGAGCCTTTATGACAAGCTAGGCTTTCAAGCTCAAGAGATGGTGTAAATCCTTAAAAGCTGGCTTCCCAGGCTGGGCGATGGTGGCCCATGCCTTTAATCCCAGCATTTGGGAGGCAGAGATAGGTGGATCTCTGTGAGTTCAAGGCCAGCCTGATCTACAGAGTGAGTTCTAGGACAGCCAGGGCTACACAGAGAAACCCTGTCTTCAAAACCAAACCAAACCAAACCTGGCTTCCCTTTGAGAACTTGCAGTTTGACATTTGGTTGGGATTTGTGGGGACACGAACACATCCAACACCTTTGCTCTCAAGACTAGAAACCACCAAGTACTTTTTTGTCTTTTGAAGCCTTTCGGTCCCAGCACCAGACAATTTCCAAGTCACAGTGAGAGCTCTCTGAAGCCTAGAAGGTGTCTAATGAACAGCTGTGGATGAATTTAGTAACTAGCCACAGAGAGGAGATAGGAAGAGCCTGTCAGGTAGTTCCTTTCAAATGCCACGAGGAGGCTAGGGACTATGTGGCCAGGAATTGGGAGAGCTACATTTCTTCCTGTTATGCTGGTCCAACCTGGTTGAGAGGGCTTCAAGGAGGAGCTGCAGTGTGAGCCCAACTTTCAGGCTTACCACGACGGATGGCATTTGTGTCCTGGTGATACCCATAGTCACTGCTACATACTTGACATTGTCTTGTTTCATTTCTCAAAAATCAGTGAAGATTTGCTATGGATTTGAGTAGTTCTGAAGCTCACAAGGCAAACATTCTGATGTTGTTGAGACCAGCAGAGACAGAAGAATAGTCTGGACGCATTTTCCACGCTTCACCCAGGAGAGAGGTGTGAGCTTGGTTCAGACCCTCTGTGACTATCCTGACGCCTTCCAGACACTGTAGTGTCTGCTGGGTTCACAGAGCCTGTGGTGATGATGCTGGGACCTGACAGCCTGACCGGGAAGGAGAGATGCTTTTAGACAGAGCGCTTACCCTGTGGATTCCAGGCTTCTCCCCTCTCTCAGGTCTCCAACCCCAGGGCTGCCGTAGCCCTTGTTGTCCCTATAAACTGCCTCCGAGTGACTGTCTCCAGCTTCCCTGGAAACTTTGGAAAAAAAGAATTCTCATCTAAAATGATTTTATTTTAAGGTAGAATTTCAGATTGTAGCCCAGGCTGGCCTGGAATGCAATACGTAGTGCAGGCTGGCACTCATCCTCTTGTGTGCTGAAATTATAGGTGTGCATCACCACACCTGATTTGAAGTCATTCTTAATCATTTTTAACTCACAGCTCCCTTGCCCCTCTCCTTCCTGCTCAGTTTTGCTATTTCAAAGAGTGACCAAGGTCACAGATTCGCCTAAACGCAGGGGAAGTTGACACAGCGGCGTAATCTAAGCTCACATCTAAATTCTTAGAATTCAGACACACGTTACTGAGTGAGGTCCTATCTGAAGTAAGATGCTTGTCACTGTTAAAGTATCACCAGAAAATAATCTCTCTGTGCTGATTATCAAGTGCAGGACTTTTATTGCATACAGTAGTTGTTAAGGGTGGAGCCCCAGAGAAGCCTCTGGGAGACCTTGCAGCTGCTTGTGAAGCACCCCCTGCTGAGAGGAGGGCTGAACACTGTGCCCGGAGTGCCTATGGATCCTCAGGGCTCAATATAAACAGGCCATAGGACCAAAAAAAATAAACAAAACCTAACTAAAGACTACAACCTTAAACAAGCCTGGAAGTCGTCTGTTAGCCTGGATAAACCAGCCGTTGTCTCATCCCCAAGGGTTCTGAGAGCGGCTTGGCCCCCAGTTCCTGCTCCAGCCACGCTCAGTGCTCAGTTAAGTCATCTGCGAACCTTGCCCTGAGTTGTCTTGAGAGCCAGTGTGACAGTTCCCAGGGTCCCCTGCATCCCTGCTCTCACTGTCTGCCACCTGCTCTGACTGCTGCCCACTAGATAAACCTGGAGCCCTGAATGACAGGCTGTGTTAGGCTCTCTGTTGGGGATAAACAGAAACCATCCCTGGCCAGCTCAGGAGCAGGAAATGCTTTTAAGGACATTTAAGAAACTCAGGCAATTGAAGGGAGGACTCCAGGCGAGCCGTAGGGAGCACTCCAGGCTAGCGGCTGTAGGGAGGCAGAGAAGCGTGGCCATGGGGCTCTGGACAGAGGGACTGTCTCACTGGATAGCAGCGTGAACATGCACGGGGACCAGCGGTTCCTGTGTTCTCTGTCTCTCATGTTAATTTTTTAGATTAAAGACAGAATTCATTTCCACTTGGGTTAGGAAGGAGTCACTACTTGTGATGGCTAATCTTGGATGTCGACTTGACACACCTGAGAAGTTTAAATTAAAGAATTGCTATTATCAGATAGGTTTGTGGGCATGACAATGGGGACTTTTAAAAAACTTGATAATAGGTATAATAATGCCCAGTCCACTGTGGGCTGTGCCATCTCTATGCTGGTGGCCTGGCCTGTGTTTCTGCTTCAAGCATCTGCCTTGAACTCCTGCCCAGATTTCCCCAATGATGGACTCACTCTAACCTGTGAATGTGAGCAAACCATTTCCTCCCCAAACTGTTTCTGCTCACGGTGTTTATCACAACAGAAAAATCTAGTTAGGACATAACACACCCAGGAAGGCAAGTGGCAATGCCCAGATCCGGCTAGCAAGGAAATCTCCGAGCTCAGCTCTGTCTTTGCTACTCCTGGGGCAGTGTAGTGTGGGCCATAGCGGAAAAGGAACTTGGCCTGAACGAACTGCCACAACTTGTAGGCAGGCAAGGAAAGCCGTAGTAAACGCGTAGGGCCTTTTGAAGTAAACCGTGGTATAGTACATATAATATACTGCCATCAGCCCAGGGGCAGCAAGTACATCCGCAGTGTAGGCAGCCAGCACGTCTGCATGTCAGAAAACCTGTACCACCTCCTCTTTGCCGTTCTCGGTAACTTCTGAACTCCTTTCTATCTCTATGAATTCTATCTCCAGGTGCCTCATGGAGGCAGATGGTGTAATAGTCTTTCGGTGACTGCCTTATCTCATGTCATAGAGTCACTAACTGAACAAATGTGTGTTACATTGGGATGTATGCATTCCAAGGCAGCTAAGTGACGATCCATATCGACTTCTTCCTGGGGAAAAATCAGTGTAAATTGTTCTTCTTACGATATCTTTGAGATCCCCGGACAGGCATAAAAAGTAGGGGAGTCCTCACAGCATCTGGTGCCCTTCCATCTTGCTGTTAGAAGCTCTTTAAAAAGCCAACACGTGACAAAACTTACATCAGAAAAAGTAATGCATGCGACCTTTCTTTCATAGTTTGTATGCTATAGCCACCGTAAAGAAAACTTGATATTCTTCAAGTTCAGTTTTGTTTCTACAAGCTTTAAGAGTGAATTTGTAATCACCTCCAAGACTAATTCTTAACTAAGATTAGCCCTTTGTCTTAGAGGATAATTCATAATTTTCCCAGGGACAGATGTTGTGCTCAAACTCATCCAGGAAGAAGTCCCTGACACAAAACCCAGAGTTCAGGTGTTGGCGAGCAACTTTATTATTTTTTATTAATTTATTTATTTATTAAAGATTTCTGCCTCTTCCCCGCCACCGCCTCCCATTTCCCTCCCCCTCCCCTGATCAAGTCCCCCTCCCTCATCAGTTCGAAGAGCAATCAGGGTTCCCTGCCCTGTGGGAAGTCCAAGGACCACCCACCTCCATCCAGGTCTAGTAAGGTGAGCATCCAAACTGCCTAGGCTCCCCCAAAGCCAGTACGTGCAGTAGGATCAAAAACCCAGTGCCATTGTTCTTGAGTTCTCAGTAGTCCTCATTGTCCGCTATGTTCAGCAAGTCCGGTTTTATCCCAGGCTTTTTCAGACCCAGGCCAGCTGGTCTTGGTGAGTTCCCGATAGAACATCCCCATTGTCTCAGTGTGTGGGTGCACCCCTCGCGGTCCTGAGTTCCTTGGGCGAGCAACTTTAGAAGGAAAAAAATAGTAGGATGTGTTTCAGTTGGTAAACTTTAAGATTCAAGAATAAATGGTGAATGAGAGGCATTTGAATCTTTAAGGTTAAATTTAAAGAGAACAAATAGTTAATTTTTGTGTTTTTTTAAATTAATTTCGATTATATCTATTGATGTGTTTGGCCCATGTGTACGGTGTTCTTAAAGCCTCTTGAGTTCAATACACAGACTAGTGATTATATCCACGTAAAAGAGACATGAAAGGAAGAAAATGTGGATATGCACACACTGCAAAACAATTTGAAAACGAAATCAGTATTATTTAATTGCCTAGTTGTAGCAGGCTATAACCTTTGGTGAGAGACATTTAAAAATGTCTCAATAGTGGAAAAGCAAATTTGACTTGCCAGGTGTGGGATGCACACCTTTAATCCCAGCACTTGGGAGGCAGAGGCAGGAGGATCTCTGTGAGCTCGAGGCCAGCCTGGTCTACAGAGTGAATTCTAGGACAGCCAGGACTACATAGGGAGACATGTCTCAAACAAATAAACAAACAAAAAATTCTAAGTTTGAGATGAAAGACATTAATATTATAGGTCTTTTGTTACATTTCTGGGATGTTCAAATGTGCTTTAAGAATATTTTGCTGTGTAAACCAGGCATGGTTTACATGACTTCAATCCCAGCACTCAAGACCCAGAGGCAGGCAGATCTCTGTGAGTTTGAGGCCAGCCTGGTCTATGGAGTGAGTTCCAAGACAGCCAGAACTGTTACACAGAGAAACCCTGTCTTGAAAAACCAAAGCAATCCAAAACAACAACAACAATTTGTACCTTGTAAAGACAACAACTTAACGAAAATCAGCTGCCCAGGTTTCCCACCGCAACGCAGCAATGTAAGTTAATGATTCAGAGACCGGCCTCGTGTGTTTAGAGAGCATTCAAGGTCATGGCTAATATCAGGGACGTGACCACTTAAACATTTATGCTGCAGGCTGACTTTTGGCTGTGCCTGTGTTTCT
>NW_004949097.1:12946582-12953262 GCF_000317375.1 Microtus ochrogaster | reverse complement strand
TTGTAGACCAGGCTGGTCTCGAACTCACAGAGATCCGCCTGCCTCTGCCTCCCGAGTGCTGGGATTAAAGGCGTGCGCCACCACTGCCCGGCTGTGCCTGTGTTTTCTAAGAGAGCGTTTCGGGTCTGGCTCTCTGCAGCAGGTGGCAGAGGTTGTAGAAGGGATTGGATCTTGTCATTCTTGAATGTCCCACAGTGACTTGGAGGGACAGACCAAGAAGACGTTCATTTTAAGTCAGACCAAGAGTCAAAGCGCCTATGAAAGCATCAGAAAGCATACCCTGGGCTATTTGCCTCCTCCTCTGTTACTTGCCAGCACAACTCTTTCCCGGTTCACATGCCAGTCCTTGGTAGCTGTTGAGGAGAAGCAAAGAGCTTGCTTGCCTCCGTGTCTGGCGGGGGACCCACTCAGGTCTTTAGAGCACCACCATGTTGGAAGTGTAGAGAGTTCACTCCAGGTTATTAGAGGTTCAAAATCAGCAGCCATTTAGGTCAAGTGTCAGAGAGGGATTTTGATAGGCCATAATTTCTTTGGCCGTGGACACCCATAAGGTTGGTTCATAAATACTTCCTGAAGAACACTGTGCCTTAGGTTTGATCCTCAGCACTGGAAAAAATAAAAAGTCAGGAATGAAAGCTCAGCATCCCTTGCAGATACCTTCTTCAAAACAGGAGCTGTAATAGGCATCGTTATTTAAAATATCTGTATGCGCCTCTGCATGCATGTGGAGGCCAGGGGTGAGCCTCAAGTGTGCTGTTGACCTTATCTCTGGCACCTGGGGCTTGATAAAAACCACATTTCTCTCCCCCTCCCTTTCCCCCCACAGCTGGCCATGGCCACAGACTACATTTCAGAGGAAAAGAAGTATCTTTAAAAAAGGTTTAGCGCCTCTCTCTGAATAGCTATTTGCATCATGAGCGTGGGAAGAAACCATCTTGGACCACAGAGATGAGGCTACTGTAGCTATACTAGAAATGTTACCAGAGCTCCGGAGAACAGATCCATTCTCCAGATGCCCTTAAACCTGTTTCTCCTGTATCCACCTAAGAAAAGGTGGCCACGATGGGTGGCCGAGGGCCAGATCACTCTTCTGTGTCAGCTGTAGACGGTTTGTTAGGAGGCGGGGAAAAGAGTTTGCTTAAATCAGTCAGGCTTTGCTCTAGAATAGTTGGGGTTGATCTGGTGCCCAAGCAGAAGGTTGGGGTGTCAGGAAAGAAGGAAATGTGTGTGTGTGTGTGTGTGTGTGTGACATATAACATGACAACCTGACATATAACATGATAACATGACAGCTTGCCACAGGGGCACCGAAGGGACACCGCCTCTGCTCTATATAAATCTAGGAAAACTTAGGAATTCGGACATCTACCACTGTTTCTGAGGCTTTATTGCTCTGAGGGCCAAACACACAGATGTGAGTGTGATTTTCATTTGCTTATGCCTAGGTAAAGTGAGAGCTGAGGGCTCTCAGCTCGACTGCATGTTTCCCATGTTCCATGCGCTCATGCTCACTCTGGCACACACCTGAGCATGTTAGGTGTCACAGGACGTTTCTCCTGTTTTCCCCACTGTCTGGTCAGTCTCCTTTCTTACCTGCAATGCCTGTCATCTGTTCTTCATTCAGATGTCAGCTGTGACTTGTAGATCTCCAGACTGTGTGAGGACAGTGTATCACAGTTTTGTGACTTTTATTTTGATTCTATTTTTTTCCTTTCTCTGGTGTGGTGTATGCATGTGTGGGTGTTCCTGTGTGTGCACTTGTGTGCGCGTGCACGGGGTGTGATTTTGTGTCGAGGCCAGAGGTAGATGCCAAGTGCATTTCCTCAGGTTGTGAGCTGGAGTCTCTCACTGTATCTGGAGCTTGGTGATTGGCAGCTAGACCAGCTGCCCAGTGAATTTCAGGTACTCTCCTGCCTCCAACTCCCCAGTGGTGGCATTACTGGCCCCGCCTGGATTTTTATATGGCTTCCAGATATTTGAGCTTGCATGCCACTGCACGCGCCTTACCAGTAGAGCCATCTTCCCAGCCCTTGATTCTATTTCTGTAACTATTGGGTTGTCCTTTTCTCTCCTTTTAAACAAAGGGATAGAGTCTAAGTTTGGTCTGTTGGTCATTACGTGGCCAGGGTCTTGCACAGCATCCATTGGGTAGAACACATGCAAAAATACATTGTATCAATGCCTATTTGTATCAATTTGTATCATCCTGCAGGTGTAGTCGAGACTTTTGCCTTAAACTAGCCTGGTTCAAATTGTGCCTCCAGTTACTCTCACAGGGTGACCCTCAGACGTTCTTTAACCCAGACTCCTAGATGTCCTTGTCTGTAAAATGGGATGCCAGTCCTGCCAAGAGATCAGTATCTCATCCTGCTAGATCAGTGACGATCAGCCCACGTACAACAGGCCTATAGCACCAGGCACCTGAACAATGGCGTAAGTGCGCGCTGTCTTTCAGTCTTTGTCAGATCACACATAAACGGACCATCCTGAATCCCTCCTCAGCAGCTGAGGTCATGCTCCGCTCCCGGGGTGCTGGAAGTAGAGCCATATCGTGAGCTGGTGTTTACTTAGCTGTTCAAAGTCACGCTGCCTTATCAATTATTTGTTTTGGTTGTGATCTTTCTTTTTTTCTTCCTTATGCCGCCGGTGTACAGTTCTAAATGGCCAGCGTTTGGGTTTATCTTTCAGCCCTGGCTGATGCATATTGCCGTCTGAGGCACTGCTAAACACCTGGATGGACGAGAGCAAATGATAACTTTGCCTGCTGTGTGCACACTGCTGCATTTGCACCCACACCCTGTATTTCCTATGTTTTTAAGTTTTCTTACATTTTAAAGTGAAATGTTTTTACTTGCTAATAGTATCCCCCCCCACACCAGAACATACAGTAACAAAAGGAAACATTTTAAATTCATTGTTTTATCCTTTTGTTTGTAACTAGTGTGTGTCTTGGTGTGTGTGACAGAGCACACGTGCCGAGGTCAGAGAACAGCTTTGTGTAGTCGTTTTTCTCTTTGTGCTGGTTTGGGCTTGCACGCTGGTAGGCAGACTTCCACAACGAGCGCCTTTACTCACTGAGCCATCTGGCTTGCTCCTGCTTTGTTTTATTTACTGAGACAAGATGCACTTGTTTGCAGCCATTAGGGTAAATATTTTCACCCCCACCATATCTCTGAGCTTTGGTTTGGACAAGAATTGAGAATTCTGATCAAACGTCTGCTACCATTAGGGATGAACAGAACCATTTATTTATGTAAGATACTTAGTCAGTTTGCAAACAAATGTATTTATTTAGGGAGAAGCGTGTCAAGTTTTAACTAACAGATAATCAATTATAATATGTCTCTTGGAAACACTAGTGAATTTTAGACAAAATCTCAGGGGTTTGAGAGGTGATGAGGTGGTTCTTACTCCTGTCTCTTAGAGTTACCCGCGAAGGTCACTTGGGCTTTGACTTTCCTTTAGAAATGCCTCAAAGTATAACTTTTCTCTTTTCTTGAAATGTAACACATACACGTGACCTCAGTGTAGAAAAACTGTTAAAAAATCATTGAAAATAGATGGGTGGTGGCGACGAAATGCTTTAAAAGGGCCCGAGGCTGAAGTTAGGCTGCTTAGAGCACTTACTGAGCATAGGCGAAGCCGTGGGCTAGTTCCCTAGCAGGTCGTAAACCAGACCTGGCGGTGGCCCTCGTGCTTGTTTGTCGTCCTGACTGCCAGCCCAGTCAGGAGGGTCATGCTTTCAAGGTTATGTTTTCATTGAGTCTCAGATAGCTCAGGCTATGTAGGGAGTTTGAGGCTAGCCTGAGGTACGTGAGACCCAGTGAAAACATTTTTAAAGTCTTGTTTGAAGACCTCTCTGTGAGCAGCTCTTTCTATTGGCTCCCACCAATTCTTCAGGAAACTCTGAAGCAGGAGGGCTACTGGTAGGTGAGTCTGAGATTAACTGGTGATAGAATTGGGTTTGAAAACTGCCATATTCCCAGTCATGTCAACGGATGAATATATCTGAAGACGCTAATCTTATTGGTCAGATAGGCTTTGGGGCACAAGGATGAAAAAATCCCAGTCAAATCTTCAGCCAAGAGGATTTGTGATGAGAGTAACAGAAAGTGTACATCCAAACTCAGAGCCCCTGACCACAGCACCAGGGTGTTAGCCTCATCCCAGCCAGGTCCCCTGTCTGTGGTCCTGGGGATGCTGGGAGCTTCCTTCCTCCTCCTTTTCTTCCTCCCAGATCTGAGGAACACCTGGAGCCTGAGAACCAAGTACATACACAATACTTACAGTCACACGGTGACCTCCGCTGCAGTCACTTGGATACTTACAGCCTAACACTGAGGCAGAAGGATGGGTTACAGACAGGATGCCATCACTGGGAGTGGGGGAAGAGCTGTCTCCATCCTGAAGAAGGGACTCAGGTGCTGAGCTAGCAATGGTAACACCACACCCACCACCGCCAGCGCCTTAGCCTCCAGTCTCAGAAGGCTGAGTTCTCTAGGTCCTTAGGAAACTCTTGCTGTCACTAATTACCCAGTTCTTAGAGTTCTTCAGGTCGCTGGCCTGGGGCTCTGTTCAGGGGCCATCTCCTGATGGGACAGTGAGCTGTCTGAGACTTGACTTCTCAGCCCTTGGGAGAAGTCTGGTCTCTGCTTTGTCTTCAGCTGGTGAAGAAAGGGTTTGTTTTCCGGGACTCAGCTGCTGAGGGGTGCAGAGGGAACCCAGTCGTTTGCTGTAGTTATACTATTATACTAGTAATGTTGATGCCTCCCTGTTAAAGTGGAAAGAGTTTGGGAAACAGTTTGTCTAAAAGCATATTGTCTATTAAGCATTTAATTCTTGTGTGTGTGTGTGTGTGTGTGCATGTACATGTGTGTGTATGCGTGTGTGTGTGTGCGTGTGTGTGCGCATGCGTGTGTGCATGTGTGTGCATGTGCGTGTGTGTGTGCATGTGCGTGTGCATGTGTGTGTGTGTGTGTGTGTGCGCGCGCGTGTGTGCATGTGCTATGAAGCAGGGCCTGGCCACTTTGCCTGTGTCTTTCTTCCCTTTCTCATAGTAACCCAGACCTCTTCCCTGCCTGGCATCTTAAATCCACGAGCGTGGCAGAGGGCTGTCCTGTGCCAGCAGCTCTGCGGGAGCCTAAGTGTGAACAGAAACCTTGCAAAGTAGCCTAAGTTTTCTTTAGCAGACTTGGAACTTTAAAACATTTTAAAATTATCTATTTTTTGAGAATTTCATACACAAGTGCTGTATTTACATAAATTCTAACTTCTCCTCTCTCCACTCCCTTGTCCCTCTCAAATTCATGACCTCCTCTTCTTTAATTAGTTTTGGAACTTTGAGACAGAGACCAGAAGGTTCTGCAGGAAACGCTGTGTCCCCTCACTTGGGGTTGCAGTCCCTGGATTTCTGGATATCTAGATTTAGACACGTAGACACAGTGGGATTTTCTTTTTGTTCTTCTCTGACTCCTGGACTTTGAAGATACGGCTGAGTCAGTTTCTGTTTTGGTTTAGTATTTATTTATATTATTTTATTTTTAACAACCAGTGAACCTTAAAGCCGTACCCCATTTCCTCTCTTGTTTCTCGCTTTAATCAGGAAAATAAAGGAGACTGGAGAGATGCTCCGTGTGCTGGGGCTGCAGTGTAGTTTGAAAGGAGCGGCCTGAGATACGCTCTTTAGTTTTGTTGCAAGAGGCTGGAGAGATGGCTCGGCGGTTAAGAGCCCAGGCTCTTCTTCCCAGCACCATGTGGCAGCTCACAGCCACCTGTAAGTCCAGTTTCAGGGATCCAGTTCCCTCTTCAGTCCTTCTAGCACATGCATGCTACATGTACATGTATGTGGGCGAGCACTCACACACTTGAAATAAAAATAAGAAAATTTTTAACTTGTAGATAGCTAATTATTCCTGCTTTCCAAATATATTTCTGTATTAATAAACACAATGTAGAATCAAGGACTTACGGACTGGAGAGATGGCTCACAGGTGCTGGGGACCAGGAGGTGGTGACGCATGCTCCCATGTCTCTAAAACAAGGACTTGGGAGGCAGAGGCAGGCAGATTGCTTTGACTTTGAGACCAGCCTGATCTACAGAGCTAGTTTTAGGACAGCCAGGGCCATACAGAGAGACCCTATCATGAGAAACAAGCAAACAAACAAAACCCATAAAAATTAAATAAATAAATGCTTTAATAAATAAACAGGACCTGGGTTTGGTGGATCCTGCTTATGCCAGGCAGCTCATAACTGTCTCTAACTCCAGTTCCACGGGGTCTGAAGCCCCCTCTGGCCTCTGTGGGCTCATGGTGCGTGTTCAAAGCAGACACAGATAAATCTACATCAAAAACCTATTTAGAAAATTAAAAAGAGAAAATGCTGAGTGGCCAGGTAAATGGTTCATACTTGACATAGCGCGGGTAACTGAGGACGCTCTGTCAATAACTTAACTCTGAACAGTGGAACATTAGGAGAGAAGACAGGGCTCTCTAGTGACTGTTACTGTCCAGCTGATCCAGAAGGAAATTGATTAAGGACAGGGACTTCTGTTGGTGATGCCGAGCCCAGAGTGAGTGAAAGGCGGTGGCGGCTTCTTCTTCTTCTTCTTCTTCTTCTTCTTCTTCTTCTTCTTCTTCTTCTTCTTCTTCTTCTTCTTCTTCTTCTTCTTCTTCTTCTTC
>NW_004949097.1:12934948-12946339 GCF_000317375.1 Microtus ochrogaster | reverse complement strand
TCCTCCTCCCCCTCCTCCTTCCCCTTCATGTTAGTTCCTGTGCCTCCTGGTGGGAGATGCCACCAGCTTCTGCGATTGTGGCCTTTCAGTGACAAAGTCCTTAGCGTGCAATTTACAAACCCATGGTTGAAGACTTGTCTGTCGTCTACTGCATGTATTTTCGCATTCAATTTATAATTATGGATAATTTTATGACTCAATGCCCAAAGTTAAAACATCTTAAATGAGGAAGGCTGCAAGTATTGATTTAGCAGAAGGGTTGATTCTGTCGTGGAATCCGCTTGTCCCTGGTGAGCGCCTGTGATGTGGGTGACTACGGAGGGCTTTCCATTTTTAAACTAGAATTTTGGTAAGAAATCCTAGTGATAAGGCCAAGGAACTTTAAAAACAGTTGCTCAAAGAAGATAGCTTTAAGACGTATATTATTAGTTCAAAATCTACTGAAGTAAAGGCAGCCATGACTGATGAGAGAGAGTGGGCCTTTCCCTGGGTTGAGCTCCCTAATTGTTCAATACAAAGAAGTCAGCCCTGAAACCATACACACACACAACAGAATCAGGGTTGGCTGGTTGTATTCATATATTTGTACATTGATATCATATATACATAGGTAATCCCAGAAGTTGGAGAAGAAGAGGCTCTCAATTTGGGAGTGGCATGTCTTAGAAGGAGTTGGAGGGAAGGGATTTGGGGGTCCGGAAGGAAGAAAGGGAAGGGAGAAAGGGCTGTAATTGTATTTAAATTAAAATCTAAAAAATTCATTGAAAAGAAGGGAATGCGAGGGGTTGGAGAGCCGGCTAGGGGTAAAAAGGGCATGAGGACTCTCGTTAAAGCTGTAAGCTCAGGACTGGGCTGACGGATGTGTCAGATGGACACAGGAGGATCCTGGGGCTTGATGACCAACTAGTCTAACCTAGCTGATGAACTTCAGGTGCGGTGAGAGACCTGTCTCGGAAAGCCATTGGAGGAAGCCAGGTGATGGAGGCCAGAATGAAACACACACGTGTGTAATCCCACACTCCCCTCCAGGAAATATGAAGGCCAGATAAAATGATACGCACATGTATTACAAGATTTGGTTACGGAGCGCGAATGGTCTCCAGGGATGGTGCTTTCTGCTCACGTCTCCAGAAGGTAGAAGATGATTCTATCAACTTGACAGAAGCTGTAACGGAGAGGAGGGAACCTCAAATGAGGCAATGCCTCCACACGATCGGGCTGTAGGCAAGCCCGTAGGGCATTTTCTTAAGAATGTGGGAGGGCCAAGCCCATTATGGGTGGTGCCAACCTTGGGCAGGTGGTCCTGTGAGAAAGCAGGCTGAGCAAGCCCTGGGGAGCAAGCCAGTCAGCAGCACCCTGCATGGCCTCTGCATCAGCTCCTGCCTCCAGGTTCCTGCTCTGTTTGATTTCCTGTCCTTCTTCCCTTACTCAGATCAGTGATGTGGAAACAAGTAAACTTTTTCCTCCCCTGCTTGCTTTGGCCAGGGTGTTTCATCACAGTGATGGGAACCTTAATTCAGCCACCAAATTCAAATGCTGTTATTCCTAGGGAGGCAGATTCCTTATAAAGAAGAGCCATCCTACTCTTTGGGCTTTCGAGGGAGGGGGACTTGATTGGGGGAGGGGGAGGGGGAGGGAAATGGGAGGCGGTGGTGGGGAAGAGACAGAAATCGTAAATAAATAAATAAATAAAAAAGAAGAGCGAAGGCCAGGTGCTTGCTTGTATCAGTGAATTAACTGGTAAGATCAAAAGTAGTTCTCCTGTGCCCTGGAATCCTGGATCTTCAGCGTCAGGTGGCTGAAGGATTCGTTGGCTCTGAAAGTGAATTTGCCTTTAGGAGCCCAGACTTAGGAAGCCAGGCAGGAAGAGCCTGGAATCTGCGTTTCCCTGAGGCTGTTTTGAAAAGAAGGGAGAGTGGTGTTTCCTGTTTTCTTTCCTTACCAGAGGAATCTGTTTGGTGCCGGCACAGAGAGGAACCAGCAGGGGTAGAGACTCTGTTCCTTCTGGGGACAGGGTAGGCAAGGCTCTCAGGCCAGAGGGACACCAGCGCTGCCCTTCACCTTGTCCTCCTAAAACTATCTTTCTCCGATGGGGAATTCTATAACTTCTAAGAGGCCTTTCATCACGGCCAGGCCTGGGACCCTTTAGAGTCCTTAACTCTTTCCATGCTGTGCCTTGGTTTTTTCAGTTGTATTAAATTATAACGTGGAGCTGGGCTTGGCAGTGCAGCCTCTAATCCCAGCCCTTGGGAGGCGGGGGGCAGGATGGTCGTGAGTTTAAGGCCAACCTAGCCTGGGCTGACCAGTCTCTGCTCCCCTCCCCACATAAATAAAAATCAAGAAACACATATGTTTGGAGACTTTCAAATAAAGAGAGACGATGAGCATGCATAAATCTATGTACAGATGGTAGCAATGAGCCTTCAGACCACAGAAAGATCTTCTTTTAGGAAGAGAATGGTATGGTTCTTCCATTCCTTCATATCCACACACCCATGTGTGCTTGCAAGAGTTTCTGCCTTGCCTTCTCAGTACCATTTACTGAAGCGCTGATATCTGAGACCTCCATCTACACAGGGCCAAGGCAGCCCACTTTGAGCTGCTGGTTTTACTTCCAGAGGAAAACCCAACGAAAGTAGCCAGCTCTGTGATGAATTGTGACTGTGCTGTGAGGTTCTGTGCCTGCCAAACAGAGGGGGCCCCTCTTGGCTCTTCATTGAGGTCAAAAGGTTAAATTTGTGTTAAGAATTACAAAACTTAAAAAAAAAAAAAAAGATTCAAACCCTCTTGACCTCCAGATATGCCTCTGCTCGTCACTGTGGCCCCAGAAGCTGGGACAGGGTTTGGCTCATAAGGAACACTTGAGATAATTTTTGTTTTGTTTTGTTTTGAAACAGTGTCTAACGTAAGCAAGTAAGCTCAGATTGTCCTTGGGACCATCAAGTAGGCTGACTTTGAACTCCTGGTCTACCAGCCTTTACCTCCAGGGATTAGAGGCCCACCTCACTAAGCTTGCCTTTAGGCCTTTAGAAAGGGTTTAATGCCTTTGTTTTTGTTTTTTTTTTAAATTTATTTATTAAAGATTTCTGCCTCCTCCCCTCCATCGCCTCCCATATCCCTCCCCCAATCAAGTCCCCCTCCCTCATCAGCCCGAATAGCAGTCCGGGTTCCCTGCCTTGTGGGAAGTCTAAGGACCTCCCACCTCCTTCCAGGTCTAGTAAGGTGAGCATCCAAACAGCCTAGGCTCCCACAAAGCCAGTACGTGCAGTAGGATCAAAACCCAGTGTCATTGTTCTTGAGTTCTCAGCAGTCCTCATTGTCCGCTATGTTCAGCGAGTCCGGTTTTATCCCAGGCTTTTTCAGACCCAGGCCAGCTGGCCTTGTTGAGTTCCCGATAGATCATCCCCAATGTCTCAGTGTGTGGGTGCACCCCTCGCGGTCCTGAGTTCCTTGCTCGTGCTCTCTCTCCTTCTGCTCCTGATTTGGACCTTGGGATTTCAGTCTGGTGTTCCAATTTGGGTCTCTGTCTCTGTCTGCTTTCATCGCCCGAGATGCCCTATCATACAACAAAAGTATATGCTCAACTATGTTCATAGCAGCATTGTTTGTAATAGCCAGAACCTGGAAACAACCTAGATGCCCTTCAGTGGAAGAATGGATGAAGAAAGTATGGAATATATACATATTAGAGTACTACTCAGCAGTAAAAAACAAGGACTTTTTGAGTTTTGCATGCAAATGGACAGAAATAGAAAACACTACCTGAGTGAGGTAAGCCAGACCCAAAAAGAGGTTTAATGCCTTTGGATTACTTCCTCGCCAATCTGAGGTGTGTCCTTGGGATGACAACCTTTTCTTTCTGATCACGTGTGTTTACATTTAGCTGTTGGAAAATGCTGGAAGTTTGGTGCCCGCACTGCTGAGCTACACGAGGATGGGAAGCGTCTGTCTTCACAGCTCGTCCCTTTCTGACACTTCCTAGACGTGCCCTGGTCTCGGGTTGACTCAGAAGCAGTCACCTGTTTCAGCTTTAATGAGGCCGCTTCCATCCTGTCCAACTTTCTGGAAACACACGTAGCCTCTTGCGCTGTAATGACTGTGGGAATCGCTGTGCAGCTGCCAGAGGTTTTTCTGGCCAGGGAACTTCTTTTGCCAACTATTTCCTCTCAGAATATCTCCCTTTTATGTCTGCTCAGCCAGGAAGTGATAGCTGCGTCTCATGTTCTTAGCTGTTGTGAGGACGGCAGCATGGCTAAGGGAATGAACGGGAGGGGCAGGTGCTTGACTCCAGACCTTGCCACCAACCACAGGGCTCTGAAGATTTTCCAGGACGGAAAGTTCCTGGGCTCCTTAATGTTCTGCCTTGTTCTGTCCTGGCGCTCTTGCTGGCCGGGTGCTTTTGGAGGTCCTCTTGTGTTGTCCCTGTCTAGAATATATGATGTCAGATACATGGTTTCCTCGGGGGTGAGTCAGTGTCAATCTTTAGTCTTTGGTTGCTGCTTTATCTTTCTTCCCGTAGTCTCATCAACCCCATTTTTATCTTCTGCACTCTGTTTTCTTTGCCTCTGTGATCCATAGAACTATCAGTTCCTACACTCAGGCCTCTGCTGTCCGGAGGCACTGCTATTGTTTTTTTTTTCGAGACAGGGTTTCTCTGTGGTTTTGGAGCCTGTCCTGGAACTAGCTCTTGAGGACCAGGTTGGTCTCGAACGCACAGAGATCAGCCTGCCTCTGCCTTCCAAGTGCTGGGATTAAAGGCGCGCGCCACCACCGCCCGGCTGGCACCGCTGTTGTTGGACAGAGGCAGTGAGAGGGCGGTGTGGAAAGGTAGCAGCTCGGAGTGTGCCACAGCTGGACAGCAGTGTGTCAGGTGTGCTGGCGTCACGGGGGACCCTAGTCCTCTGAGGACGGTGAGCATGGGGTTTCTTTTTAGTTAGATGCAAGTTCAGTGTAAGTTAAGAGAACTTAAAAAATAAAAATAAAAATCAAAACGAAACAGAAACCCTAAGCACGTCAATTTACACTGTACTTGAGCCATGGGGTCAGGATGTGCAAACCATGGAGTCTGCTGTGTTCACAAGAGAAATCTTTTATCATCTGTTAGGTTTTATATAATTATAAGGACTTGTGCATTGCTGTGTTTTATAAGCCAAGTCATTCTAATATGTTACAGATAGGAACTGATGTTCAACTGTCTGATAAAATGCGTAAAATCATTTCAGTAAGCAGTATTACACATCTAGTCTGAACAGCGAGGTTTTCGGCACCCACACACTCAGCTTAAATTAAGTTTCTGGGCTAGCATATGCGCTGACTGGTTTTATGTCACCTTGACAGAAGCTAGAGCCATTGAAGAGGAGGGAGCCTCCATAAGATTGGGCTGTAGGCAAGCCCGTAGGGCATTTTCTTAAGAATGTGGGAGGGCCCAGCCCATTATGGGTGGTGCCAACCTTGGGCAGGTGGCCCTGTGAGAAAGCAGGCTGAGCAAGCCCTGGGGAGCAAGCCAGTAAGTAGCACCTCCATGACCTCTGCATCAGTTCCCACTTCAGGTTCCTGCCTTGACTCCTTTCAATGATGGGCTATGATGTAGATGTGTAAGCCAAATAAACAAACCCCTTCTACCTGTTTTTCCTCAGCTCGACTCTGGTTGTGGTAGGACGAGTAACCCTAACTAAGAAGCATATAAAGTATTGGATTCGTGGCATCTCCATATGTATTCGCTATTGCCTTTTTCCTCCTCTCCCATCCCTCCTCCACCCCTCCAGCTTACTATCACAAGCAAGCCACCGTCCTGACTGCTCACCTTGCTCGGGTGACTGCACACCTGGGAGCAGACACGCCAACAGCAGGGTGCACAATGCTCGACTTTAATTTTTTTAAAACAGTTTTATTTAGTTATTTATGTGTATGAATGTTTGCATGTATATATATATATATATACATATATATATATATGTATATATATATATATATATCTGTGTGCCACATATGTTTCTGGGGCCCTTAGAGCCCAAAAGAGGGCTGCGGGTCCCCTGGGATGTTAGTTACAGATGGCTGTGAGTTGTGTGTGGGTGCTGTAAATCAAACCCTAGTTCTCTGCTAAGAGTCAGTGTGCTTAGTCATGGAGCTATCGCTCCAGCCCCAGGCTGCTAGGCTTTTGTTCTTTCTCTCATATATTACATCCTGACTGCAATTCTTCTCCCTTCTCTTCCCTTCCCTTCCCCTCCCCTCCCCTCCCTTCTTTTCCCCTCCCCTCCCTTCCTCCTTCCTTCCTTTCCCTCCCTCCTCCCTTTCTTTCCCTTCCTCCTCCCTTTCTTTCCCTTCCTCCTCCCTTCCTTTCCCTTCCCTCCTTTCCCCTTCCCTTCCCTCCTTTCCCTTCCCCTCCTCTCATCTCTTCCTTGCACCTCACCTTTCCCCCAGACCCACTTCCCCTCCATCTCCCCTCAAAAAAGAGCAGGCCTCCGGGGGACATTAACCATGCATGGCATAACAAGCTACAATAAGACCAGGCACATACCATCGCATCAGGGCTGGAGGAGGCCACCCAGTAGCAGGAAAAGGGTCCCATGGGTGTGCAAAGAGTTTGAGACTACTCCTGGCCCCACTAAAGAACACCAAGCTACTCGGCCATAACATTTATATAGAGAGGACCTCAGTCAGATCCCTTCAGGCTCCCTGATCTCTGCGAGCCCTGTGGGCCGTGTTTCTGTGGTGTCCCTGACCCCTCTGGTTCCTCCAATCCTTCCTCCCCCTCCTCTGCAGGACTCCCCAATCTCCACCTAATGTTTGGCTGTGGACTCTACACCCTCTCCATCAGTTGCCGGGTGAAGTCTCTCTGGCCTCTCTCATGACGATTCTGCTAGGCTCCGGTCCCAGAACACTGTAGGCAGGACAAATTGTAGGTTGAAGGTTTTGTGGCTGGGTTGGTGTCCCGGTCCCTCCACTTGAGGCCTTGCTTGGTTACAGAAGGTGGCCAGTTCAGGCTCTGTGTCCCCCCTTACGAGGAATCTTTGCTAGGGGTACGAGAGTATCCATGGAGTTCCCATTGCACTAGGTTTCTACTCGTTCACCCTCAACACCTCATCCGTCCTGTGTCCCACCCCACTGGCCCCAGGCCACCAGCGGAGTCTATTCTATTTCCCCTCTCTGGGGGACCCTTGCATTCCTCTTTTACGAATAATATTAAGTATCTTGGGGTAACTCTAACCGATCAAGTGAAAGACCCATGTGATGAAAACTTGGAGTCTTTGAGGAAGGAAACTGAAGAAGACACGGAAGATGGAAAGCTCCCCCACTTTCATGGAGATTAACATAGTAACAATGGCCAATCCGCAGATTAACATAGTAACAATGGCCGACCAGCAGGGTTTTTTAACATCTTTGGTTGAGTGCGTCTTAGAGTAGACAGACTGATGCTCACCTCACTCCTCTTCTCTTCGGTTCTTTCCAAACTCAGTTCCGTTTCTTTAACTCTTGGGATGAAGTGATCAGTTTCTCAGGAGCTGGGCAGCTCCTTAGGTTTCGGGTTTTATCGAGACCCTGGGTAGCGGAGCCCAGACCTTCTTTACTGACACGCCCTGTGAGCTGGCTAATTGCTTTCATCCCCATTTCCCTCTAGGGCTCAGCACTGAGATTAGGGGAGGAGTTAGTTCTATGGCACTCAGCTCAGACTGGCAGGCACGGAGCTGAGCAGGGTGTCATGCCACCTCTGTAATTTTTATGTGTCCTAAGTAGGACTGTTTTTTTTTTTTTTTGTTATGTTTTGAATTATAAACAGGTCTTGGCTCCTCAGAGACCCTGTTCTTTCTTTCTCAGCATTCTGTTTAATGCTGTGATCTGCTCAGGGCTTCTCAAAGCCTTTCCAATTCAATGTCAGGAACTCAAGTCAGATTGGGAAGTAGTTAGGGTTGCTCCCTCTTGACGCGATCCAACTTCCCATTTCTTTTCCTTTTCTTTTCTTTTTTTCTTTTTTTAGTTTTTCGAGACAGGGTTTCTCTGTAGCTTTTGGTGCCTGTCCTGGAACTAGTTCTTGTAGACCAGGCTGGCCTCAACCTCACAGAGATTCACCTGCCTCTGTCTCCCAAGTGCTGAGATTACAGGCGTATGCCACCACCATCCGGCTCAACTTCCCATTTCTAAGAAAGCACCATATAAAGACCCCACAGGTGCTTCTGCCTGCTCGGCAGCTTGTGTCAACCATGGTAGTAACCAGTATAAATGATATGCATAGATAGGTATCCATAATCAATATACATGGATTATATCTCTACCCATGCACGCTACTGCTTGATCATCCCCCCCCCCTCCGCCCCATGGAAATCTGATCTCATAGGGGAAAAAATCTGATGGTCTAAAAAGTAGATTATTTTGGTAACTAAGAAATCAGAAACTAAACTTTTGTGTGATTTTTAGCAAAGTGAATGGAAATGATGCATTTGGAAGATTCTGGTTAATACCAGGATGAGAAAGGGTGAGAAGGCTAGCCGCCACTTGCACACCTTCCTCCGGGAGGATTCCACGTGTGCATCTAACTGGCACATCCTCATGGTGTTATGGCAACGCTGCCAGCCAGACTGGGAGAGGTCAGGCACTCCATCTGAGTTAGACTCCACTGTGAGCAGAAGAGGGTGTGCAGCCGCCCCCTCTTGGGATTGTCCTAGAAACACTCATAAAACTTTCAATAGGTTCAACGTATTTCTGTAGCTTAGGAGGGAGTTGTTTACTTAGGCGGCTCTCGCGAGCTCCTGCTGTGTGCTCCACTCTTTTCTGAAGCAGCACGCTGTGGGGAGTAAAACAGGCTCTCGGGCTTCTGGAAGGGTTTAGAACGTGTCAGCAACGGCGGTTGAAGGCTTAGCCCTCCTAGCACTGCCACCAGGTAGTTAGCCTCACCCTTCTTTCATGGGATGGTGGGTGACCAACGTTAGGCTGGAAGCTGAGTGTCATGACCACCTCATGCTCATATGCTTGACCACCTGAGTGGGTCCTAGAGCCACACCCACATAGTCACCTAAACAGGAGTGAGAGGCTCCGAAAATCAGGGGCTAATCTGACAGCTTTTATTTTTTTCTTCTGGAGACTTGGTATTGTTATGTAGCTCTGGCTGTCCTGGAACTCTCTATGTAGACCAGGCTTGCCTCAAACTCACAGAGCTCCAGCTACCTCTGTTTCCCAACAGCTGGAATTAAAGGTGTGTATAGTAATGTGGTGTTATACTCTTTGGACTCTTTTGGGGGGGGGGGCGCCACCCAGCTCCCAAATGAATTACACATTTATTTATAAGTGATCAGCCTTAGCTTGGCTTGTTTCTTGACTGCTTTTCTTAACTTATACTATCCCATCTACTCTTTGGCCTCTGTGTTTTTCCTGTTCTCTTCTTTAAACCTTACTCTTACTCCATGCATTGCTGTGTAGCTGGATGGCTGGCCCTGAAGTCCTCTTCCTTTTCAGGCTACTTCTCCAGAATCCCTTCTCCCTTCTCCCGGTTTTCTCCTCTGGTTTATTCTCTCCGCCTACCAGCTCCACTTGCCCTCCTACCTCGCTATTGGCCGTTCAGATCTTTATTAGACCATCAGGTGTGATGCTGTGATACTGGCAAAGTATCACAGTTTCACAGAGTTTAAAAAATGCAACATAAACAAAAGCAAAACACCTTAAAATAATATCCCCAACAGGCATGCACCATCACATCTGGCCCCTGACCACTCTTAATATTTTGCTGTGTCTCATTAAAAATTATTCATTTTATGTGTATGTATATGCTACAGAGTGTTTGTATTGTGCGTGTGTGTTCAGGAGCCTGAGTGTACCAGAAGAGGCGTCAGATTTGCCACAACCAGAGCTGGAGTCACAAATAGTTGTGAGTCACTATGAGGGTGCTGGGAGTCAAATCCAGGTCTTGTACAAGAGCAGTAAGTGCTCTTAGCCTCTCGGGCCATCTCTCCAGTCCTCTGTATTTCTATATGTACATATGTAGAGGTGTGTGGATATGTACATGTACATATTAAATTATTTCTTCTTTGGCAATTTCATACACAAATGCAATATATTTAGATCATAGCCTGTCCTAGCTCCTCCCCTCACGTCTGTCTGTCTCTGTGTCTTCTGCCCAATGCTATTCCATCCTCCTATTACCTACTAAGGCAATTAGTGCTTCCCATTAATTGTACAAGAGTGTGGGCCATCTACTCCAGCAGGGGCAGCCTGCTAGGCTGCACCTCTGAATAAAAATGACTCTAGGTCTCAGCAGCTATCATCTGCTAAAAGCTCTCAAGTTAAGGGTGGGATCTTGTGAGCCCTTCCCCTCCCCATGCTTGGAGGAACACTGGCTGTCCTCATTCTAGGCCTGTTATCATATATATATGTAACCTTGATGATCGGCTGGTGCTTATTCCACAACATCCTAAGGGCCAGGGCATTTCCCTTTACTCTTGGTGGCTGTCAAGGTCATATCATAGCCGAATTAATAGGTTCCCTACCACTTAACGCTTCCTGTTCTTTCCACAACCAGATCTTTTTATGAATCAACAGTTTCCGAGTATTCCAACTGTAAATATTTCCCCGGTGTCCTTGTGTGGAGTGTGGATTCTGAGTGTGATGATGCTAACAGTGTAAACATTCCTTCCTTCTAGGCTGGTGGACGACCGCTGCGTGGTGCACCCAGAGGCAGGGGACCTTGCCAACCCACCCAAGAAGTTCCGAGGTAAGAAAAAAAAAATGAAGACAGTGTGACCTAAGAGGGCAGGTTACTTTGTGTCTTAGGTAATAATGTTAGAATTATACTCAGTGTGTCACGGAAGATCACTTCCAGCTCCCCCATGGGTTTTTGTTGTTGTTGAACTTTGAGGGATCTGTGATGAACAATTATCTGAGTTTTGTTTTGCAATGTGACTTCTACGTGCTGACAGGAGACCCTGGCAATTAACCATGAAAGATGGCGTTCTCAAACCAGTTCAGAAGAACTAAATGTTCTTTGTTCATAGATTTCTGCGGCAGTCCTATTGTGGATGGTGCAGTGTTTTACTGGTGGCGTGTTGATTACCTTTATGGAAGTCCCATGTTGAGTGAATGTGGCTCTTAGAGCCACACCCAGACGATGCAAGGTGACTGACTAACTGGTGTCTTAGCGCTCCATTCCAAGTGAACTCTTAGAAGCAGCTTCATGGTTTCCTTGACTGCAACTGTTCCAGTTGCGGCAGCAGCTTGATTAGAATTTGGCTGTTGCAAAAGGATTAATGGGAACTGTAGAACATTTTAGAAAACAAAAAGTAGTAACTAAAACAACATTACAGCAACATACAAACATTAAAAGCTAGGCTCTGCATGTAAGAGTGAACATATGGTAGTTATCTAGGTGTCTCGCTTAGGTTTCCTCCCTCCCTCCCTCCCTCCCTC
>NW_004949097.1:12919647-12934828 GCF_000317375.1 Microtus ochrogaster | reverse complement strand
CTTCTTCTTCTTCTTCTTCTTCTTCTTCTTCTTCTTCTTCCTCTCTCTCTCTCTCTCTCTCTCTCTCTCTCTCTCTCTCTCTCTCTCTCCAGACTTTCTCCATATAACCATCTGGCCGTCCTGGAACTCACTTTGTAGACCAGGCCTTGCATCACCATGTGCTAGGCTTTGACTGTAAGCATCTTTGGGAGGAAGGGGTCTATTTTAGCTCACAACTCTTGGCCACATCCATCACAGAAGGAATTCAGGGCTGGAATTCAAAGCAGGAGCTGAAGCAGAGGCCATGGAGGGGGCTGCTTCCCTGCTTGCTCCCCGGCTTGCTCCCCGTGGCTTGCTCAGCCTGCTTTCTTCCACAGCCCAGGCCCACCCCTGGCCAGGGGTAGCACTGTTCAAAGTAGGCTGATCCCTCACACACCAACTACTAATTAAGACAAATCTGATGGAGGCATGATTTCATTTTGTTTACAACAGAGTAAAGTTTCGTTGTGTATATATATGCCACATCTCATCATCCGTTCATCTGTTGACGGACGGGAACCTGGAATCTCCATTTCATGGGTATTGTGAACACACCAGCAATAAACATGGATGTCCAAGCATCTCTGCAGGAGGCTATAGAGTCCTCTGGACAGAAAGCCAGGAGTGGACAGCTGCTTCATATGGTAGCTGTATTTTTTTTAGAATGCAGAACCACCAGCCCGGGGATGACACCACCCACAATGGGCTGAGCCCATCCATGTCAATCACTAATTAAGAAAATATCCTACAGGCTTGCCTACCGCCCCATCTTCTCAATTGAGGGTCCTTCATCTTCTGATGATCCCAACTTCTGTCAAGTTGACATAAAACTAGCCAGCACACAGTTCTTTATATATTCTAAATTTTAACTTCCCTGTCTGGGGTGTGGCTGACCTGGAGTGTCCCCCATTCTGTCCGTTCTGCTGATGGTTCTCTTTGCTGTGTGGAAGCTTCTCAGCTTTTTGGAGTTCAGTTTCATCATTCTTGCTCTGTCTCCTGTGCTGTTGGAGTCCTGTTTAGAAGGCTCCAGAGAGAATAGTCTACAAGGCAAACTGGGACAGCGTGGTGTTTGTAATGGGGAGAGCTGACTGCATTGTCTGAGGGCTGTATTGTCATCTAAAGTGGGCCACCTGTCGGGAGCCTCCAAGGGCATCTGCCACTGTCCCAGGAGAGCTGAGCTGGACAGTAAGAACAATGCCCCCTAGGGAGGGTTTGTTAGCCTTTCTGTCTTCTGAGGGATGGCCACTGCTGCTGCCTTTGTCATTATACAAGTGTAGTTAAGTTATAATAAAAAACCATAATGAGTTTCTATTAAGTATTAAATGCTCTACCCCTTACACCCAACCCTCTTCTGGGGCAGAATTCTTTTCATTTTATTTTTGTTTATTAGTCACTGAATTTTACCCCTAGAAGACCCCTTCTTCCCCCTTGAAAATGTCCATTGGATACCGTGGGCTGAGATAGCCGAGCTCTCTCTGGGATCATAAAATCAAACTTGGTTCCCAGGGGTGTCCCGAGTCTTTGTGCTCTGGCTTTCGGCACCCAGAGTCCCCCGTCTTCAGGGGACTTTCCCTCTCCACAGAGCAGGCTGTGTGCAAGCGGATTACTCTGGAGAACCTGAAGAGCCAGAGCTAACAACTCTGTGCCCAAGAGGCAAAGAGATCAGATGCCTGGGCCCTTGTTATCCAGTGGGCAGGGCTTCAAGGTGTCAATCATTCTGAGCTGGAGCCTGGCTACCCTGTAGTCTGACTTAGCTCACCACCCTGCTGACTGGCTCTCAGTTCCTGCTTCCACTTTAAAACCAACCCCCCTGTCTCTCCACTATCACCAGAGAAGGCTGATATCCTTTCCTGTCAGGACCCAGAGATCCCCTTGTCTGAAACCCCAACTCTTCTGTATGATTTATGGGTTCTCATCCTGGCAGAGGCCAGAGCCCAAGTCTCTGAATTTGACTCCCTCTGTGCTGGTTTCCCCAGCGGCCGGCAGCAAACTTTCCCAAACGTGGCTGTTGTTCAGCCTTGGGCGGCTTGTTGTTGCAGCTCTGCCAGCCCTTGCCACTGCCTGTGTCTCTCTCCTGCCTCCTCTTCAGCTATAACAGCCATTGCAGGTTCCCAGAGCTGACTCACAAGCCCAGCATGCCCAGACTGCTCTGCTAGTCCCAGAACTGCACTGTTCCTTTCTTAGCTGCTGTGAAGGGACAGGACCATCACCCCCTCGGTTCCTCTCCTTCAGTTGGGCGTATGCATTCTCTAGTTAATTTGAACAGTTTTCCCTTTTCAGCAGTGCAATGTGACTCCAGGTCAATTCCTCCGATTAAAGAGAAATTAGCTTTTTTGGACCTAAAGTTCCAAATTGGCCAAAGTAATGATTTCTCCAACTATGCACAATTGGGAAGTTTCCTGCGGCTATGTCATGAGAACTTTTACCTTTGGAGAGGGTCTAGGCAATGTCCACCCCTTCCTTCAAAAGTTCTAATGGCAAACCCAGACCTCTCCCTGGGGAACCAATGAGTTTACTGAACTTACATACAGAGCATGGGGAGGGGTCACTAGTGGGAGTGTGGGTGACTTAAAGTCCTGCCAAGGTGGGCTGCTTCAAACGTGGATGACTCCTCTGTGTCTGTGTAGACATATGTGTACTCAAACCCCTCCCTGACACCCTGAGGGCCCTGTGCCATTAAGACAGAAATATGTGCATTAGCTGGCTGCTCAGGCAAGGGTTCAATGACCCTCCCACCAGCTCCTGCTCTGAAGGAGTGTCTGCAGCCTGCCAGCCTGCAGCCCGTCAATTTGTAGCCTGCTAGTCTGCAGCCTGCCAGTCTGCAGGGCATCAGTCTGCAGCCCGTTAATCTGAAGTCCATCAGTCTGCAGCCCGCCAGTCTGCAGCCCGTCACACCTACTGCGATGATCTGCAAGCGGGCACAGCTGACCTGATGAGGAAGGTGGCGGTTTGTCTTGGAGGACAATGACATCACAGTTGCCTTGTCAGCAGAGAAAACCAATTTGTCGCTAAGCAAACTTCCAGAGGTTCTTACAGCCTCCTGCACAGTTAGCTCCAGAAGGAATCATTCAAGGGCAACACTGTAAAGGAAAACAGTGGCTTTGTGTTACATAAGCTGAGGTCCTTTGCTAATCAGATTCCTTGTTTGATTTATTCAACCTACTTGATTTTGATATATATTTGATTTAGGGTCTTAGGTGGGGCAAGGTCACCTTGAATTTGCTATGTAGCTCGGGATGGCCTTGAACTTTGACACTCCAGTCTCCACCTCCCAAGTGTTGGGATTATAGGTGTGTGACACCATGCCTGGCCTTCTCTGTTTTTTAAAAAAAAGATTTGGGATAAAGATGTGTGCGCAGCAGAAACTCGTCCTCTTCAGTTTCCTCAAATACTGTTTATCAGCTGGGCTTCACATTGTTGTGGTCAAATGCCCGAGAAGAAACCCATCCAGAAAGGAAGGGTTTCCTCGGGCTCATGGTTTGTGGAGTCAGGGAAGGCGCGATGGCAGGAGCAGCTTTGGGCTGTGGCAGCAGGAGTGGCCGGGTGCCTGCTCACATCTGGGCAGGTCAGGAAGCAAAGAAAAGGAACTGGGGGCCTCTGTTGGCTGCGGGCCTCTGTTGGCTGTCTTGTTCTGGGGTGAGCCACTTTCAGGCGGTGTCTCCCTCCTCAGTCACAGACTTGCAGACAGGCCCAGTCTCCTCGGCGACTCCAAACCCAGCCGCTGACAGGGATGGGAAGCAGCTCACGCGTCATCTGTCCACACTGAGAATTTGCTGTGTGTGCTGCTGGTTACTAAACTCTAGACCTCATTTGGATTATACTGTTGTTTTCCTACTCTTCCATTTTTCCCACGATCCCTGCTGTAGTTGGTCACCTTGTCCTTCCCAATCTCTCAGGGTTGCAATGCTTCTTCAGTCTTTATTGCTTTTGCCCTTGGTACTGTTGAAGAGTACAGCCAGACATTTATTGACTTTCTTTTGGTTTGGCTCTTTGTGGTGTTTTGCTTACAGTTCTCTTGGCTGGGGGTTAAAGTCTGGGGACGCATACCTCAGAGGTCATGTGCACGTCCCTGTACCGCACAGGTCATGATGTCAACATGGTGATTACTAGTCTTGTGTTTTGATGTACAATTTCACATTCCTTGTGTTCTGTGAAGAGAGTTACTTTCATTTATATGTTATGTTGGCTTTAGAGTGTTTTCCTTCCTATCTCCCCTTTGTATTTCTTCTTTTTCTGGAAAATCTGTGTTAGCCACTGTATGGTCCTTTTCAGTCAGGAGGAGACGCTCGCCTACATGAGAGAAGCTGGCTTACATGTCCTTCTGTGACCCTAGGGGTGAGGGGACAGAGACATGATGGTGAAGCCAAGCAGCCTGTCCCCAGGGGAGCCTGTCCCCAGGGGAGGCTGTCCCCAGGAGGGCCAAGGAGGGAGGCGGTGGCCCCTGACTGATCAGGTTCTCCACAGTGTTGGGCTTTTTGGACTAGAATGTTCCAGCTCTTAAGATTCTGAAGTTGTTGACCCATGCCTGTTTCATAACCCACCAAGCCTATCACAGGGCCACACTTGGCAAGCAACAGATGTTTAGAGGTCATAAGTTATGGTGCTCCAGGACCTGGAATTTAAAGGAAGAATTTCTATTCTGTGCAATGAAAAGAGCAGGTGGCAAAAAATCGGGGGCTTGAGTATGACCAATAGCAAAGTCTTTACCTGCTTCCTTTTCCGGTGACTACAGAGGACGTTTTGAAGGCATGACCTTCCCTTTGCCTTCATTCATGGAGGTTATACACTCAGGCACACAAACGAAGACTTACTAATGTGTACATGTGTGCACATGCATGCATGCAAGCGTGTGTGCATGTGCATGTGTACGTGTGTGCGTGTGAAGTCAGAAGTCAATTTGAGATGAACCTGGAGCCCCTCATTTCAGACAGCCTGGTTGACCTTTGTTCCTGAGGCCAACTGTCCCCAGTTACAGATGGACACAGTCACCCCAGCTTTTTACATGGGAGATGGGGATCTGAATTCTGCTCTTCAAGCATGTGTGACAGGCTCTTTAGCACAGAACCATCGCCTCAGGCCCCAGTGGTTGACTTTTTATGTTGCTGAACATACCAGTCTTTTCTAGTTCTAGCACTCTTATGTTAGAATACCCCGAAAAAACACTCACCACCTCCATCAACCCAACAGTTGCCTTGTGGAAGTCCTTCAGATTTAGCATTCAGATCATTTTTTATTTTTATTTTGAGACAGGGTCTCAGGTTTCCCAGGCTGCCCTCAAACTTGCTAGGGAGCAGGTTTGGACTTCTTTGAGGGATTATCAGAACGCCCACCATTCTGAGCTTAGTGTCGTGCCCTTTTCTCTTTGCACACAAACACAAACTGTTTCAGGTTTGAAACCAACTAGCCTAATATATTGTGCTTTGATACTTCGTGCTTCAGGCTTCCTAGGCTTCTTTCGTCTGTCCTCGGAGATTGCAGCTATCCAGATTTGGAGTTCCGAAATCTGCGGGAAATGAGGTCTTGCAGCCATCATAAGGTCACTGACCTTTGAGGCAGAGTTGAAACCAGAGCCAAGGTTCACCGCCCTGCAGATCTTTGAACTTTGCTTGCCTGGAAATTCTACCTCCTGTTCACAGCCCCACGAGGGAGTCTGAACCCCTCCTGCATTAGGCATTTGTCTCACGTGAATTGTGATTATCTGCAGCTTCTTCTATGGCCTTTTATATGCCGCAGCTGTAGGTTCCTCAGGGATTCTCTGGCCATCATAGGGCCTTGGTTGTTTTCTTCCGAGGTCCCTGTTGGTTAGGTTGACACTTAATAGGTACCAAGGACTGAACACAGTTAAGTTTATTCTAGGGAGACGCCATCTTGGTCCTGGAGACTATATGTGCATATTAAGGGAATGTCTCCTTGCATTTTCCAGTGGACCCGACTCTGGTGTAATGATTTGTTGCTCAGACCGACAGCTGCCTGGATCTGTGCTATGACCTGTAAGCATTCTTCACGGGTGTAGGTGGTGGGCATTTGTGGAAGGCACCCTGATAACTGCTGATCCCCTATCCCTAATCTCCCAGCTGGTGTGGAAATGGGATAATGAGTTTGTTACTTTCTTCAGTGAGACCTCAGAGAAGAGCTGAGGGTGAGAAGTGGAGTCCCGTGCCCGTTTTTTTCCCGTGAAGCTACCCAGGATTATAGAAATTGTGTATTTTCTAGTGCTAGAGAGATGGCCCAGTGGTTAAGAGCACTGGCTTCTCCCAGTAACCACATGGTTTCTCCCAAACATCTGTAACTCCAGTTCTAGGGAATCTAATGCCCTCTTCTGACCATGAGCACTGGGCATACACACATAGGCAAAGCACCCATACACATAGAATAAAATAAATAAATCTAAAGCACTTAGTGTCCATTAAAAGAAGGTTCTTGTGGTTTTGAGTGATAAGGAAAGGGCTGTTTTGGAAGTTTCATAAATTGTTGAAAGTCTCACAGTGAACTGTGCATCTAAAAGATGAATACTGCATGAACTTTGACTAAGTTGTAGATTTAAGTGTTAAGTTTAATTACCGCCCCATAAGTAAGTAGGGGGAGGCTAGAAAGATGGCTCCATGAGTAACGATGTTTGCTGGAGAGGCTTACACCCTTGGTTTGATCCCTGGGACCCATAAAAATCTCAGTGTGGCAGGACTGTGGTGCGCACCTTTAATCCCAGCACTCGGGAGGCAGAGGCAGGTGGATCTCTGTGAGTTCAGGGCCAACGTGGTCTACAGAGTGAGTTCTAGTTACAGCTAGGGCTGTTAGACAGAAAAACCGTGTCTTGGAGAATAAAACAAATCAAAACAAAACCATCTGGATGGGTAGCTGTGTCCGCCACTCTTAGGGGAGAGGCAGAGACAGGAGGATTGCCTGGAAGCATGAAGGGGTTAGCCTGGAGCACATTAGTGCAGAAACGAGAGATCCAGCCTCAGCAAGGCTGAAGGCAGGAACCAACTCCTAAAAGCTGTCCTCTGACCTCTGCATGTGTGCTGTGGAGTGCACAGCTGCAGCCATGCAGCCACGTCAGGCACACATGTACAGCTGGCAAACCAAACAGAGGCTCATGTCATATGTTCATGCACACATGTACAGCTGGCAAATCTAACAGAGGCTCATGTTGTATGTTCATGCACACATGTACAACGGACGATAAATAAAGAATAAACTCATGTCATATGTCCATGCGCACATGTACAACGGACGATAAATAAACTCATGTCATATGTTCATGTGTCACAGTCTCCTTTCAAGCTGCACATGAAGTTATTGGTCTAAATTCATACTAAGTACTGAATAAATATTAAAATATTATAATCTGAGCATTTTAATAGCTCCCACTGCAATAGAGAGTTTTGGGGGCTTGTAGTAATACGAGCGTCGGGGCTGAGTCCCCAGCACCCCAGCCGCCTGCCCGGCTAGCTTATGCCCGAAATAACAACACACAAACTGTATTCATTTAAACACTGCTTGGCTCTTTAGCTCTAGCCCTTTTCTCGGCTAACTCTCGCACCTTGACTAACCCATTTCCAATCATATGTGTCGCACCCCAAGGTGCGCTTACCGGGAAGATTCTAGCCTACGTCCATCCTGGGTCAGAGCTTCATCGCGTGTGCCTCAGAGAGCAGAGCTCTCGCCTCTGCCCACAAGAGTGGAGCATCTCGTGTCTGTCTGAGGCGTCTGCCCCCGAGAGGAGAGCTGTCGAGTCTCTGAGCTCACTTCCTCTTCCTCCCAGCGTCTGCTCCTCCCACCTATGTTCTAACCTATCAGGTCAAGCAGCTTCTTTATTTAATCAACCAATGACCTTCCTCCATCAGGGGCTGGCTCGGTAGAAGCCACTTGTAGAAGGCCTGAGTTTGGTTCCCAGCACACACACGAGTGGTTTCACAACTACTTGTAGCTCTGGCTCCAGAGAACCTGACATACTCTTCTGACCTCCATGGACCACACAAATGTGCATAATTAAGAACAAATCTTTTTCTTTTGTAAAGGTTTGTGTATATGAGGGTTTGCCCACGTGTGTCTGCAGTATGTGTGTGCAGCGCCTTCAGAGGCCAGAGGAGGGTGTTGGCTCTCTTGGAGCTGGACTTACAGGTGGTTGTGAGCCACACAGGGTGGGCTTTGGGTCCTGTGCAGGAGGAGCAGCACTTTGAGATGGCGCTGGGCCATCTCTCCTGCTCCAAAACAAGTCTTTTTAAAAAGGGGGTCAAATGTGGAAATTCTCAGCTTAGAGTGTTTAAAATGGTCTTTTTGTTCGTGATCTCACATGATCTAGTGCCACCCTGTTTTGCCAAAGTGTGTGCCATACTTTAGCATGGGAATTCCATGCTTAGGTCATGCAGTCAGTCAGTAAGGTGGTGGGTTTATGACCTTCCCTGCTAAACTGTCTTGGAGACAGTCAACACCTGTCAGTTGTGGATTGTCTCTTCATAGTACACTATCCAGACAGGTTGGAGATAACTATGGTTCCCAGGGAGTTTATAATCTAATGAGGGAGATAAGAGATGTTTACAAATAGTTATAACTCAAGGTAGGAAGAGATAAGGGCTAAATAAAAAGCCTTGGCGGAGGTGTTGTGGGAGGCTGGAGGTTTTAGCTTCCTGCTTTCAGTGCAGCCCATGCTCCTTAGTGAGACTGCACTTCTCTCGGGAAGATTGGACCTGAGGGAGGGGCACAGCTCTCAGGAGTATGTTCTCTGCTCACTGCAGTTAGTATCTCGTGGGAATGACCGGTGTGCACTGCAGCATCCTGATGCCTCCTTGAACCGTGAGGGGTTGGGTGAGCCCCACTGTTCTACTGAGTGCACCAGAGATGTGACCCCCACAGATCTGGTGGGGGGCAGGTGATCATAGGGAATCAACAATGGATGATGACCAAAGACCCATCAATAACAATATTTACCTAGTCCTCACTGTATGCCACCTGCTTTTCTAATTGCTTTATACCATTAAATTATTTAATCCCGTCTAATTAACCATATTTTAATAAAATTTCATTATCTGCTGTAATAGGAATCCCAAATCCCCCCCTTTCAAACAAACCTTAAACTCTTCCGATGGTTGTGGGACAGACTGGGGAGGCAGCAGCAACCATGTCCACTCGCCCCAGACAAGAGTCCACAAAGTAACTGCTGTGTCAGTGTTCAGTTTGGTTGACCAGTGAGTTTTCACTGGGGCTGCTCACAGGAGGATGGGTGAAAGGCCCTTTGCAAGGAGTAAGGAAAGCCCTGAAGTAGCTACATCTCCAGAAAATCCATCCCGGCACAGGTGACCCCGGGAGTATCACTCTTTCCGCAGTTTGGCTGCTCAGGGTCTCCAGCCTCAGCAACCGTTTAATCCTTTTTATAATGTTGGGATGGACCCTAAGGAATCTTCCAGGCTCTAATTTTCTTCTGGTACCTGGACTTCAATTTACCTCCTGTTTATACAGGGGACTCCTGGGGCAAGTGTTTCAATTTGGAGAGAATGTTGCAGTTCGGAGAAACAAGCCATATGACATCCATGACTTATTTCCGTCAAAGGTTTAATAGTTGCTAGGTGACGGAGCTGCTACAAATTAAATTAAATAAAACATTTTGAAGAGCCCCTCTAAAATTACCATACTATAGGCATGTTTAAAAAGATTTGTTTTGGGGCTGGAGAGATGGCTCAGAGGTTAAGGACACAGTATGCTCCTCCATAGAACCAAGGTTAGATTCTCAGTACCCACATGCAGCTCACAGCCATCTGCAACTCCAGATCCAGGGTTAGGGTTAGCACTACAGCATCTTCTCCTGGACTCCGAGGATGCCAGGTGCTCACGTGGTACACAGACATACATGTGGGCAGCACACCCATTCATACAAAATAATAAGATAATTAAAAATTTTAAAAGATTTATTTGATAGATCCATTTATTTATTTATTTATTTATTTATTTATTTATTTATTTATTTATTTAAGATTTCTGTCTCCTCCCCGCCACTGCCTCCCATTTCACTCCCCCTCCCCCGATCAACTCCCCCTCTCTCCTCAGCCCAAAGAGCAGTCATGGTTCCCTGCCCTGTGGGGAGTCCAAGGACCTCCCACCTCCTTCCAGGTCTAGTAAGGTGAACATCCAAACAGCCTAGGCTCCCACAAAGCCAGTACGTGCAGTAGGATCAAAACCCAGCTCCATTGTTCTTGAGTTCTCAGTAGTCCTCATTGTCCGCTATGTTCAGCAAGTCCGGTTTTATCCCAGGCTTTTTCAGACCCAGGTCAGCTGGCCTTGGTGAGTTCCCAATAGAACATCCCCATTGTCTCAGTGTGTGGGTGCACCCCTCGCGGTCCTGAGTTCCTTGCTCGTGCTCTCTCTCCTTCTGCTCCAGATTTGGACCTTGGGGTTGTAGTCTGGTGCTCCAATGTGGGTCTCTGTCTCTGTCTCCTTTCATCGCCTGGTGAAGGTTAATATCCAGGAGGATGACTATATGTTTTTCTTTGGGTTCACCTTCTTATTTAGCTTCTCTAGGATCACGAATTATAGGCTCAATGTCCTTTATTTATGGCTAGAAACCAATTATGAGTGAATACATCCCATGTTCCTCTTTTTGGGTCTGGCTTACCTCAGGTAGTGTTTTCTATTTCTGTCCATTTGTACGCAAACTTCAAGAAGTCATTGTTTTTTACTGCTGAGTAGTACTCTAATATGTATATATTCCATACTTTCTTCATCCATTCTTCCATTGAAGGGCATCTAGGTTGTTTCCAGGTTCTGGCTATTACAAACAATGCTGCTATGAACATAGTTGAGCATATACTTTTGTTGTATGATAGGGCATCTCTTGGGTATATTCCCAAGAGTGGTATTGCTGGGTCCAGGGGTAGGTTGATCCCAAATTTCCTGAGAAACCGCCACACTGCTTTCCAAAGTGGTTGCACAAGTTTGCATTCCCATCAGCAATGGATGAGTGTTCCCTTTACTCCATATCCTCTCCAGCAAAGGCTGTCATTGGTGTTTTTTTATTTTAGCCATTCTGACAGGTGTAAGATGGTATCTTAAAGTTGTCTTGATTTGCATTTCCCTGATCGCTAAGGAAGTTGAGCATGACCTTAAGTGTCTTTTGGCCATTTGAACTTCTTCTGTTGAGAATTCTCTGTTCAGCTCAGTGCCCCATTTTATAATTGGGTTGATTAGCCTTTTACAGTCTAGTTTCTTGAGTTCTTTATATATTTTGGAGATCAGACCTTAGTCAGTTGCGGGGTTGGTGAAGATCTTCTCCCGGTCAGTGGGTTGCCTTTTTGTCTTAGTGACAGTGTCCTTTGCTTTACAGAAGCTTCTCAGTCTCAGGAGGTCCCATTTATTCAATGATGCCCTTAATGTCTGTGCTACCTGTTAAGTGTACCTGAGACTACAGAACCTACCAGGAACTCATTCTAGAGAAATGAATTCTCCCTCGTTCTTAGAAGCCATTAATTAACTTTAGTTGTTTTTTTACGAGTGGGGCCTTGTGTTCATCCACATTAGTACAGCTCAGATGGAAAGGTATCCTGGTAGCCAGGAGCCAAGAATACCACAAAGTCACACTACACAACAAATGTCACAGAAGAGATTGGGAGAGAAAAACCAGGAGGGTGGCTGCCTCTGCTTGGGTGACAGACAGCAGCAAATGGAGCAGGATCCAGGGCTTATCTAGGGTTTCTTGGGAAGGAGGTGGGACTTTCCAGGGTGGAGATTGGTGGGATTTCAGGTCCAGAGATTGGGCTTTTTACTCCGTAGGGTGAGGGCAGGGTCCAGCATTTGGGGCAGTTAGAGTGTTCTGTGGGTGGAACCTGGCGGTTAGAGGTCCTGGGGGAGGGGCCTGGCCCTTGTGCAGCTAGAGGGGCTTACAGACCTGTCATCTGGAGTTGTCCTTATGCCGGTTGTTGGGAGTTCAGGGGAGCTCCCCTACTGTCTGGCAGCAGATGTCCTGGTCTTCTAGCTCTTGTGATCTTTCTGCTTCTTGCTGTTTTCCCTGGACTTAGGTGTAGTGGTAGCCTTGTAGATGTGTCAGTCGGGGTTAGTTTTGCACATCTTCTCTACAGTGTGAGCTGTTGTGGGCTACACTTAACTGTGAGTTTAAGGATAAGTAATCAGAACACAGAGACTGCATGGTGGAGGTGGGCTTCCCTTTAGGATCTCTGACCTCTCCAGCCTTTGGTTGTTGGCTAGGTTTAGAGTACCAGACCTGAATTCCCTCTCACAGAACAGGGCTAAAGTCATACTTGACAGGTGTTGATTACCCCAAAGATAACAACGCCACTATTGCACCACTGGGAAGTGCTTACCAGGACAGTCGCCAGTGTGGTTGTAGGCTCTACAGCTAGGGAGTGTTAGGGTTTAAATAAAATGCTGCAGGTTCCCCAAGGGGTGCAGCGGCAGAAACACTGCAGGTCCCTGAGCAGTGGCAGAGAACAGAGAACAGAGTCCCAGAGCCAGCAGCGGAAGGCAAAGGGAAGTGGGTCCCGAGACCATGGAAGGCCACGAAGGCAGCTGGGTCCCAGGCAGGGAGCCACATGGTGGGTGAGAGACTGGAGATGGATCGCCACAGGTCTCCAAAGGCTGATCCTGGGCAGGGAGTCATGCATTGGGTGAGGAACAGAGACATGGTTAGGAATGCTATGCAGAGTGAAGTTGGATATTTATGTAGTGAGTTATGGAAGGGAAGGGGAGAAGGTGGAAGATCAGAGAGAGAGGTAGAAAGAGAGAGAGAAAGAGAGAAGGGAAGAAGTGGGGAGAAGGGAGAGGCAGAAGCTACCTCTTCAAGAGAGAGATGGAAAAAGAAGGACTCAGGCTGCAGGCAGGAAGGAAGATCCACTGCCTTGGTGGTGGATTCGAGTCACAGCACCAATGTAATGGTTTAAGTAACATGCTTCATGTCCCTGAGCGGCAGCAGGCAGTGGGTCCCGAGACCATGGCAGGCCATGAAGGCAGTGGGTCCCAGCTAAGAGATGGAGATGGATAGGCTCGCCATGCTGAGTGAAGTTGGATATTTATTTAGTGAGTTATGATGGAAGGGAAGGGGAGAAGGGGGAGGAGCAGAGAGAGAGAGAGAGAGAGAGAGAGAGAGAGAGAGAGAGAGAGAAGGGGGAAGGGGAGAAGTGGGGAGAAGGGAAAAACAGAAGCTGCCTCTTTGAGAGAGGGAGAGACAGAAAGAACTCAGGCTGGAAGCTGAAGATCAGCTTGCCTCATTGGATGGGGAGGAGGTGGGCGTGGCTTGTCTCTTAAAGGGACAGACAGATCATTACAGGTAGGATTGTTGATTCTTTTTTTCTCTTGGCAGTTTACCCAACTATGAGAGATAGTTCTCAAGGAGGAGGCTTCTGGGTCAGTTCAGTTGGAGTCTCCTAAATTCTGTATGCTACGGTGTCTTTAGTAATAGGGTCTTCTCTTCAAAATCTGGGAGGCAACCAGGAGCAATGTCAATAGCCTATGTTGTTGGGGAGCCTCGTGGACCCCCCACTCCGACAAAGTGCTATTTTAAGTGGAAATATGCAGGGCTAGGCTGGTGTTCCTACATCTTGAGTTAGCTGTACCTCGGGTCTCTCCCTCCTGAGTGTTAAAAAGATCAAAAGTCCTGCTTTGTATGTAGAAGTCCCATGCATCTCTTTGAAACTACATAATCCTTAACATTTTTTCAAGTTAGTAAGATATTTTAGATGGAGGACTGATTTCTGATTTGTGTATTCCAGTGCATTCTAGACCCAAGTTGATGGACTGCCTTCCTCCTTAGGTGTTGACACGGTGATCCAGCGGTTTTAAGGTCTCCTCTGATCAGGCGCTCTTGTTTATAGTCTGTGGTTTTCCTGGTAAATACAGCTATTTCAGAAGAAAGCAAACCCTTACTGGCGGGTGGTGATGTTTGTTTTACAAATGCTTGAAAGTGGTTTGGAAGCTGTCTTCCAAAGAATAAGGTGCATAATAATCTCACAAAGCCGCTCTGGGCCACTGCGATCCAGTCTTAGCTGGCTGCACACCACGGGAGGTGGTTACACTTCTGTTTGCAGAGACCCAAGAACAGGGGAACACTGGAAGAAGACAAGTTGACCTGGAGAATGTCCTGCCCTGGAATCACAGAGGGCTGAACAAAGCGGCATCTTGGGGTAGCGTGTAACGTGGTTGTGAACTGCTATCCTGCTTTTGGTAGGTGTCCTTCATGAAGTCTGGGCAGTTTTCTGTTCGGAAGAAGCCTCTTGGTTAAGCATCTTGAACTGATTGTATCTGCATAATTAAATACCCAGATGTGGAAAATTTTGGAAGAGAAGTTGTTGAAAAGAGTTGGTTGTGTGGCTAGATTCTGAAGTGTGGTTGTAGACAAAAGAAAAAAAAATCCAGTTTTTCAAAAGTCACATTGAGAAACAAACAAAACTAGCTGTCATAGTGACCCAGTGTGTGAAACCATAGATACAATAGCAGCGGACTGGAGATGACGTTTAGTGTAAAACAGTAACAAAAAGGCTTTTAGTTTCTACTGTTAACTGTATTGTTGTGTATGAGATTATGTTGTATAGTGTGTGCATGGATGTGTATTCCTAGGTATGTCTGTATATAATGTGTGCATTTGTGTGTATTCCTAAGTATGCCTGTATATAATGTGTACATGGGTGTGTATTCCTAAGTATGTTTGTATATAATGTGTGCATTTATGTGTATTCCTAGGTTTGTCTGTATATAATGTGTGCATGGCCAGAGGCCAACATTATATTTAAAGTAATTTAAGTTGAATTTTACCTATCACTTATTTGTGCACACACACACACATATACACATACATACACACATACACACACATACACACACACATACACACATACACACACATACACACACACCACACACACATCATCTGTGTGCAGCTTCTGGGGATCTAACTTAGGTCATTAGGCTTGTACATTGGGGCAGCAAATGCCTCTGCTGAACCTGGAGCTTGCCGTTCAGCCAGGCTGGGGGGCCAGTGAGCCCCAGGAATCCTCCTATCTCTGTTTTCCCAGTTCTGGGATTGTACGCATGTGCTGAGAATCTGAACTCAGGTTCTTATGCCTGTAAGGTCAGGTTTGAACTATCCAAACCGTCACCCAGCCCCTAACTCCTATTCCTGTAAGGTCAGGTTTGAACTATCCAAACCGTCAACCAGCCCCTAACT
>NW_004949097.1:12913984-12919235 GCF_000317375.1 Microtus ochrogaster | reverse complement strand
CCTAACTCCTATTCCTGTAAGGTCAGTTTGAACTATCCAAACCATCACCCAGCTCCTAACTCCTATTCCTGTAAGGTCAGGTTTGAACTATTCAAACCATCACCCAGCCCCTAGCTCCTATTCCTGTAAGGTCAGGTTTGAACTATCCAAACCGTCACCCAGCTCCTAACTCCTATTCCCAACGGCAGTTTTGTCTGTATGTATTTGTCTAATGTTAAAGGTACCACCGGACTGTGGTGGTGCACATCTTTAATTCCAGCACTCGGAAAGCAGAGGCAGATAGATCTCTGTGTTCGAGGCCAGCTTGATGTGCAGAGCTGAGTTCCAGGACATCCAGGACCACACAGAGAATCCTTGTTTCAAGAAACAAAGGCAAATCTCTACTCAGTTTCTGCCTTGTAGGTACTGAGCCGTCAGAGGGAGATGGCTTCCTACTTTGACCCTCTGTGGAGGGTGGGTAGCTGTGCCTAGGGGGCTTTCCCTCATCTCCTGCCTGCCCCTTTGCCCTTCTCAGGAAGCTTGTCAACTAGCCCAGGATCCAAGTATCCTAGACATGCTGGCTTCCCTGATCAAGCCTTCGGTGCTCAGAAAGTGGAGGAGGCACTGGCAATCAATCAGAGAATTCACTGCAGATGCCCTGCGTATTTGCTGGCATCGTGTATTGCAGCCAAGCGGTGGGTCGTGGCATGAACTGGGACACAGGAGGAGCTGTGCACTGCGTGTCCTTGTGGCTCCCCTGGTCTTTTGAGAGGAGGGTATACAAGACCTAACTATATTCATAACGATTCTAGGACATTATTGGCTTTCTTGGGTTTTATTCTTTACTGTTCATACAGTGTCTTCAGGGACTGTATGACATCGCTTTGTCTGGTGGTTGGAAAAAAAAAAGACACTTCAATATCCTCTTCTTAGAGCAGAGGAAGACAGGGGATGTAGGCACTTTTGGGAGAGCATGTGATTCTCAGAGGAAATGAAGCCCATGCAGTGTTCCTCTGGGTTCTGGAATAGGGTTTAGCTTTTATTTTCTTCCTCTCTGACCAAGTTTGATTTTTCTTGGGCAATCAAATTCCAGCCAAAGTACTGAAGGTGGTTTTTGTCCCCGATCCTCTCTTCTGTCACTGGGGGCTGTACTAGAAGCCTTTCCCTGTGCTGAGGAAGAGAAGGAATGGAGGAGGATTGAGAGACCAAGACAAGGGGAAGGCAGGAGACCGTAGTCTGGTGTGCCCGCTCCAGCTCAGCACACCCACATCATCACTACATGTGGGGGTGTCATTATCTGAGCCCTGACACACTTCCTTTGAAATGCGGGGCCCAGCTTTAATTTATCAGTATCACTTAGGTGGAATCGCATTAGGTTTTCTGAATTGCAACAGTGTTTGCCTTCTTTTGCTCAGACTTTGCTTGGATTTATTGAGAGTGATTGCCGCAAGCTTACGCACCTTGCCCTGCCCAAAGCTCCTCTTTTGGTGCCCTTATGCATCCTCCATGGTTCCCAGACCTCAAGGTGCTCTTCAGTCTTTGAAGGAATGCTGTCACCTGCTAGCTTATGGGCACCAGCAGCTCACAGTGTCCGTCTGTCTGGTTTCATTTGTCTAGATTTGCCTGTTGTTTGCGAAACCACTTTTAATTTTCTTAGGTAAGATACAGTTTTACAATAGAATCTGGCCTTATTTAAATAGCAGCTGTAGAGGAAAGGGCAACAGTTACAAATAGCTCTTTGCCTTCCTTTGAAAGGGAGCCTTTCTGTGAGGAAATGCCCGCCTTGCCACCCTGGGCTAATTTACATGGAAAAAGGGAAACACAGGACTCATTTGAATCTGGTGCATAAATTAGATCCTTGCCAGACAAATGTGAAGGGACAAACTCGGGTGTTTCTCAGAAGGACATTTTTACCCCAAGATAGTTGATGTAATGGATATGGCCCAGTCAGCTCCATCTGTCCAGAAGTGGATTTTTTTTCTGTAGCTTTTATTGATCCCTTTCCTTGCGTCTTCACTTTGATGGACAGTGGGGTTGGTTGGAGGCAGATGGACCTCCTGTTGTAAATCATCAGGAGGATCCACACTTGTCCGGACCTCAGTCTTGGGGGAGACCCCTGCCTGTTTGTATTCCTCACCAAGGCAACCAAACAGCTGCTGGAAAGCCTATTTAAGCTTTTACTAGGCAGTCATGTTACTATCAGCACCAGGTAGAAGATAAGGGCAGAAGCACGATTATATGCTTGCATTCATGCCTGTGTGGTGAGGTTTTGCTTCCTCTGGGGTCTCTGTTCTGCGCACCCCCTCTTCTGGCTTAGGAACAATTTGTTCCTTTTCCACAAGACTCATCTCTGTGTTGCATGGGCTGACTTGACCCTGAGCTCTGCAGGTTGAGGGTTGCACCCCGGAAGCCTTATTAACCTGAGTGATCAGAGAATGTAGCCTCAAGGTTCACCGTTACCCTGCACTGTTTTGGGGCCACCCTCCCACCACTTGGGGTGCACACACCACTGACTTTACCTTTGGGGTGCACACCTCCGACTCTCCACACTGCCACAGCTGCACTTGGTACTTCCTTACAGTAACATCCTTCAGCTATGTCTGATGGCCTGGGGAGCTTCACGGGTGTTCTTAGCAAGGACATTTGACTGTATTGATTTGCTTGGTCAAGAGAACAGTGAACCATTTTTACACGTTGCCTCGGGCCTCTTACAGGACAGGAAATGCTAATTTTATTTGAACTAAGGAGAGCATAGAAATGCCTTTGTTAGTTCAGTACAGAGCTCTAGCGAGGGAGCAGAGACCAGGAGGCACGGGAGTGCAGGGTGCTGCAGGTGAAATGACTTCAGAGGAGGCTTCTAGGCCTGCTGCTCCTTCCAGGGCCCAGTCTGTGAGAACTGGAGCCATCCTCCCTCGCTCTCTTTTTCCCTCCCTCCCTCCCTCCCTCCCTCCCTTCCTTCCTTCCTTCCTTCCTTCCTTCCCCCTTCTCCTCACCCTCCGTTGTCCATCTTTCCTTTCTTCTTTCCTCTGTAGACCAAGCTGGTCTTGAACTCACAGAGATCTGCCTGCCTCAGCCTCACAGGCACTTATGACACCAGTTCCTATTAACTATCAACATTCACTCATGCTTGGCGTCCGGTGAAGGCAGGAAGAAGATTAAAAGGGGGGGTTGTATGTGAGAAAGTGGGGGCAGAGTTGGGGAGAGACCAACCATGGACTAGGGAAGGATCCAGGTGACAGAGCAGCTGCAGGACAAGGAGACCAAAGAGAGGAGCTCACTCGGGGTTTTTAATTTGGGTGCTTTTGTTTTAAATCATATTTTAGTGATTATTACTATCCCTGGAATTACAGTGAATAGAAGCAATTACTCCTAACCTCTCAGAACTGCGGCTGAGCTTCCAGGCCGCCCTAGCTGGGAGTCTGAGAACCAGCCACCCACTCTTGTTTTGGCATCTCCTACATCCCACAGTGGGTGTTTCTGTGTTTCCGTAAGGACTCTGCCCACGGTGTTATCACAACACCAGGTGCTTCTCCGATGAATCTTATCAGATAGGCAGAGGAGGAGGAACAGTTGGCCTGAGCACACGTGTTCCTGGATTTGAGGACTTGGGTGACGTGAAGAGAACCAGCTAACCGTTACCCAAACCGGGAGGACGCCGTCAAGATGGCCCAGGGGCTCAAGCTTTGTGATGGTTTTGTTAACTGACAGGGCTCTTAAAATTAAGACGAGTTTGACATTTTTATTAATTGTAGAGGCAGGGTCTCCTTATGTTCTTCTGGCTGGCCTGGAGCTTTCTATGAAGACTAGCTGTTCTTGAACTCACAGAGATCCACCTGTCTCTGCCTCCCCGGTGCTGGGATTAAAGTGTGCACCATTACAGTTGGCCTATGAGATTTTTAGATGAGTACTATGAAACTTGAAAATGCTAAAAGAAATCTGTTACTTTTATTTATTTTGTCCATGTGCTGGCACACGCCATGCCATGTGTGCATCAGAGGGCATGAGAGTCGGTGCTTTCCTCCTCCATGTGGGGTCCATGAACTGACCTCAGCTCTTCAGCCTTGTTAGCCAGCTCCATGTCTCCTGATTGGTTTTTTAAGGAGTCTGGGGCAACCCACTGGGGCTCTCCCATGTTGTTATTCTACTCCTTAATAAAACCTTGCTTTCCTTCCCCCGCAAAAGAAACTTCTTGCTAAATGGTAATCATATATGTTTCATGATCCCCAGGAACTCAAAAGGTCTCACCAGCAGTGTGTCACCTGTGGGTTCCAGAGAAGCGGCTTCTGAATCCATTAGTGGATTCACAGCCTGGTGGACAGGTTCTGCAGCTAGCAGGGCAGCCATGGTCCTGAAGCTTTTCTGAAAAGGCACCTTCCTGAAGTTTAGGTGGGAACAATTGTCAGCCAGAGAGATGATTCCTCTGTAATAGTTTTAGAAGACTAAGGTTCAGTATCGAACACTTCCTGTAGTTCTGAAGTTGGAAGGACCTGTTTTGTAGAAGGTCGGTAGGACTGTTCTGATGGTGGAATGGCTTGCTGAAGACCCATGAGAAGGAGTGAGTCTTGTGGAGAGATCCTGTTCATGATAATAAGTAAAAAAAGTTAATGAAGGCATAGTATGAGTGAGGGTACCCAACCTGGGGCATTCAACGAAATGGGGATGAAGTCCAGCTCCAAGACCACTGGGCCCATTTCTTCCAACACTGGTTTTTAATATTTCCTATTGCATCCAATTCTAATTCACCCCCCTTCGTTGAATGCCCCATGCTGGGTATCGAATGCAATAGGAAATATAAAATCAAGGTTGGAAGAAATGGGCCCCGTGGTCTTGGAGCTGGATTGAAAGGAGATGGTGTGAGGTGGAGGTGGAGGAGAGTTAATCAGACTTTAGTTTTACCTTGAGCCTTCATTTCCTGCAACAGTTTGCAAATGGAGAGTGGAAGCTAAAGAGAAAACAAGGGACCTCATGGAACTCAAATAGAATTTATAGCATTTGCACGCAGATTATGAAGAAGAGAGGATGCAAGAATAATGTGTTAGGGTCTACTATATCAAGGATGGTTAGGGTTGACTATATCAAGAATGGTTAGGGTTGACTATCAAGAATGGTTAGGGTTGACTATCAAGGATGGATAGGGTTGACTCTATCAAGGATGGTTAGGGTTGACTATCAAGGATGGTTAGGGTTGACTATCAAGGACGGTTAGGGTTGACTCTATCAAGGATGGTCAGGGTTGACTATCAAGGATGGTCAGGGTTGACTATCAAGGACG
>NW_004949097.1:12906966-12913744 GCF_000317375.1 Microtus ochrogaster | reverse complement strand
TATCAAGGATGGTTAGGGTTGACTATCAAGGATGGTTAGGGTTGATTATATCAAGGATAGTTGGGGTTGACTATCAAGGATGGTTAGGGTTGACTTTATCAAGTTACTAATATTTCTGAAGTCTAGGGAGTGTGGTAGATTATGTGGTTCTTTGACATTAAGACCTGGTTGGAAAATGAGTAATTTCTCCAGTGAGGAACCAAGAATCTCAGGGGTCATAGTCACACCAGGTCACATCTGTTGATGGAAAGCAAAGTCTTAAGTGCTTATGGTATATGAAGAACTCTGAACTGGTAGCAGTGTAATAGACTATTAAAAGCAAGAAGAGGGGGAGGATGAGGAAGAAGAGGAGGGAGGGACTGAGAGGCAGGGGAGAAGAGAAGAGTAGTAAGAATTGTGGGAAAGTAAGCAAGCAGGAAAAATTAATGAACTACTTTTTTTTTGTAATTTTAAATACCTAATTTTGGGTATAACTGAGAGCATCAGATAAAGCCATGTGCCCCTGTGTGATGCTTAAGGTCATTCCTCAGACAGTTTGTCCCTAACTGCCAATTGCTGCTCTGATTTACCTGGATATTTAGCAAGGTGTGTTTCTGTGGATTTGAAAGAATCTAGAGGCATCTTTTGCTCATTATGATAGCCATTTTCTTTTTTTAAATATGATTTGTGGTTTTATTCATATGGTGTGTATCTTTTTTATTTTATTGCTTTTTATTGAGCTCTGCATTTTTCTCTGCTCCCCTCCCTGCCTCTCCCCTCCCCTTCAACCCTCTCCCAAGGTCCCCATGCTCCCAATTTACTCAGGAGATCTTGACTTTTTCTACTTCCCATGTAGATTAGATCTATGTAAGTCTCTCTTAGGGTCCTCATTGTTGTCTAAGTTCTCTGGGATAGTGATTGTGGGGCTGGTTTTCTTTGCTTTATGTTTAAAAACCACCTATGAGTGAGTACATGTGATAATTGTCTTTCTGGGTGTGGGTTACCTTGCTCAGTGTGATGTTTTCTAGCTCCATCCATTTGCCTGAAAAAATTCATGATGTCATTATTGTTTTTTTGTTGTGTAATTTATATTGTGTAAATGTACCACATTTTCCTTATCCATTCTTCGGTTGAGGGGCATTTAGGTTGTTTCCAGGTTCTGGCTATGATAAACAATCCTGCTATGAACATTGTTGAACACATGTTCTTGTAGCACAATTGAGCATCCTTAGGATATATATCCAAAAGTGGTATTACTGGGTCTTGAGGAAGGTTGTTTCCTAATTTTTTGAGAAATCACCACACTGACATCCAAAGGGGTTGTACCAGCTTGCATTACCACCAGCAATGCAGGAGTGTTCCCTTTACCCCACAACCTCTCCAGCATAAGTTGTCATCAGTGTTTTTGATCTTGGCCATCCTTACAGGTATAAGATGGAATCTCAGAGTTGTTTTGATTTGCATTTCTGTGATGACTAAGGATGTTAAACATTTTCTTAAGTGTCTTTCAGTCATTTTAGATTCCTCTGTTGAGAGTTCTCTGTTTAGGTCTGTACTCTACTTTTTTTTAATTGGATTATTTATTCTTTTGATAACCAATTTCTTGAGTTCTTTGTATATTTTGGAGATTAGACCTCTGTGTGATGTGGGATTGGTGAAGATCTTTTCCCATTCTATAGGCTGCCATTTTGTCTTTTTGACTGTGTCCTTTTCTTTACAGAAGCTTTTCAGTTTGAGGAGGTCCCATTTATTAATTGTTTCAGTGTCTGTCCTGCTGGGGTTATATTATGAAGTGGTCTTTTGTATGATAGCCATTTTCATGTAACCACTCAGAGAATTTGAGTCAAAATAGTTAAAAAGCTAAACAAAGTAATGCTCCCCAACACACACACACACACACACACACACACACACACACACACACACAAACTTGAACTCTTTGGAGAGAAACCTAATTTATGCAGCAGTGCAGTTTTGGGTCACCACGTGGACACCCCTTTCTCTCACTTATATGCCTTTGATTGAGGAGCATAAATTAGTTGTGAATAACCCTAATGTGTTTAGCAACAAAGCCTGAGAATCTGCCAGACCAAGTCTGTGGTGCTCTTGGCAAGCCAGGAACTACACAACTGGCTGGGTGATAACCCAGTAAACACGGAACATCAGGAGTCGCCAGGGCTGTTTCCATGGAGGCACCCACTACGCCAGGACCCAGAGCAATGCAGGAAACAGTTTTCAGCTTCCAGGAGGCAAATTATCAGGGTGGTCCCAGCTCATTTCCTGTGCACAGGCACAGGGGCTTCCTGAGCCCCAGAGGGAACACTGCTGCTCTCTGAAAGTGGGACTCAGGGAGAGAATGCGCTCATTCTCCGGACTGCCGCATTTGCATGCAGAGTGCAAGCAGCCTCAGAGAAACAGTTCTTGGAGCCATGGCAGACCAACCCTCGCATGGGTGCAGTGTGTGTGTGTGTGTGTGTGTGTGTGTGTGTGTGTGTGTGTGTGTAATGTATGCACACAAGTATGTGTGCACAGTGTATGTATGCACAGTGTATGTATGCACATGATGTGTGTTGGTGTGCATGTATGCGCGGTGTGTTTGTGTGTGCATAGTATGTGTGCATGTGTGTGTGTTCACAGTATGTATGTGCAGTGTGTATGCATATAATGTGTGTGTGCTGTGAGAACATGGCATTTTGAGATTTTTATCTACTTGAATTCCCCCCACTTAGATTCTGTGGGGTTATTCAGAAATTTAATGTGCAGTTTATGAATTTAGGGTGCACATAATCTCGTTAGGGAGCTAAGAATCAGTGTGGAAAATAAAGACGCACAGAATGGTTTGTATTTATAGATGAAGAGTTTATATATGACATGGGGCAGAGAAGGGAATTCCTGTGTGGTTGTGTAGTCAGGGAAGCCTCCTGGAAGAGTAGAAATTAGGTTTGTGAATGAAATTCTTTCTCATTTTCTGTCTCTGTCTCTCTCCATCTCTGTCTTTCTCTGTCTCACTGTGTCTCTCTGTCTCTGTCTCTCCAACTCTCTCTGTCTCTATCGCTTTGTCTCTGTCTCTCCCCATGTCTCTCTGTCTCTGTCTGTCTCTGTCTCTCCTTCTCCCAACTTCCTTGAGACAGCATCTCACTCTGTAGAGCAGGCTGACTTTGAACTCACTCTGTAGAGCAGGCTGACTTTGAACTCACTCTGTATCGCAGGCTGACTTTGAACTCACTCTGTATCGCAGGCTGGACTCAATCAAACTCATGACATCCTCTTGCCTCAGCTTACCAGGTGCTGGGATCACAGGCATGTGTCATATGTCATCATGTCCATCATGGAAATGGCAGCTACTGAACATTTGCAGCCCTTGTGTCTGGTACCTGGATTCAGACTTGAGTTATCAGTAAGGAGCTCTGGAAGGCTGTGGACGCTGTCTGTCAACTGTGTGTCTGGGAGACAGTCCACTCCACCCTGTCTGTTAACTGTGTTTCTGTTAACCCTGTCTGTTAACGGTGTTTCTGGGAGACATTCCACTCCACCCCGTCTTTCTCTTTCTCTAATGATGTATTCTTTTGTGTGCACGAGTGCATAGGAGCTCGTGTCTGTATGTGGACATGCAGAGACCTGAGCTAGAAACTTGGTGCCTTTCTCTAACTCCTCATTGTTTCCTTGAGACAAGATCTTTCCCTGGCTGGAAGCTTACCACCAGTTCAGCCTGGTCAGTTGCCTAGCAGGATCTCTGGACCCAGCTATTTCATTCCCCATGCCGGTTACAGGCGTGTGCAGTCATGACCAGAGTCTTATGTGGGGGTGGGGTTTGAACTTAGATCTTCGTGTGTGCACATCAAGGGCTCCTACTCACCGAGTCCTCTTCCCAGATCCCCAATATTCTTAAATTTTGCCTTTTATTCCAGTTTTAGTCCCCTATAGACTTCTGTGATTGAGGAATTTGTGCTTCCAGGATGGCGCCGAAGAGCCCTTCTTCAAACACTGGAAGTCAGCTCCTTTGCTAGCAATTTTTCCAGCCAGCTGGCCATTGGATTTGCAGTTCAGATGTTAGAAAATGAATTCTGTAGCATCTACTGGACTGTCGGCTTCAGGATTAATGCCTCAGATAAACCTTCCTGTCCGAAGTGGGGTGGCTTTCGTCTTCTTTCTGGACACAGTCACACAGAAGGGGAAGGTGACATCTAGCCATTAGGAGCACCGGCTATCAGCTGAGCAGGCTTCTGCTCCAGGAGGTCACAGCTGCTTTCTGCCTGTGTTTGCTCAGGGATAAAAGGAGAGGAGCGCCAGGGCTCCTGGCACAGCAGCCTGTGGTTTCTCTTCTCATGACACGAACGAGCCTGCTAGTGCAGGCAAAGCTGCTCCTAACCACTGGGCAGGACAGGTCAGTGACGTGGAGAACACACACTGCCCCTGCCTGGGGTGTCGCCCTATTGCAAACCATTTTCTGTGAAAAAGTTACACTTACTGCTGTTGGCGTAAGTTAAAGTTAAGCTTAACTAATGTGTGTCTGTGTGTGTGCATGCATGTGTGTGTGAGTGTGTGTGTGCATGCATGTGTGTGCATGTGAGTGTGTGCATGTGTGTGCATGCATGAGTGTGTGTGTGTGATATGCATGCCACAGCACCTGTGTGGAAGTCAGAGGACAGTTTTCAAGAGATCTCTCCTTCCACTCCACGGTCTGAGAGATCAAACTCAGGTTGTCAGACATGGCAAAAGCTCATTACCCACCGAGCCAGCTCACTGGCCCAATTGGTCTAACTTTTAACAATAAACTTGTGATTGTCTATAAAAGGTAATCTATAAATAGAAGCATTTTTCTCTGTATTTCCCATTTTTGTCTGTTGTATTTTTACCATTTTTCGGAGATAGGGTCTCATGTAGCCCAGGTTAGCTTTAAACTCACTGTGTAGCTGAGGCTGGCTTCAAACTGCCTTTGTCTCCCATGTGCCAGAATTACAGGAGTGTAATATCAGGCCTAGCCATATTTTTTTTGAAAAGCTCATTATACCCACCTTAAGACAGCAAGGCACTCATGAACAACAACACTCAACAATAACAACAACCAAGAGTGTTTCTCTTGCAGAATCGAGGTGTTGTTATTGTCTCGTAGAACAGAGTCCAGTTTGCAGTGTGTTCTCTGGGAGGCACTGCCATCCAGCACACACCCGGCTTTTCATCTTAGTTCATCTGTGACTGCTGTCTCTTACACCTCATGCAAAAATGACAAAACCCCCATAGGTTTTTCCTTTAAAATGTACATCATACCTTCTGCCCAGAGTTTCTGAAGTTTGATGTGGCTCCGTGATAGACACCTCCCTTGCATGAGCCCCCCAGCGGTCCTCTCTCTGCAGTCAGTGGAACGAGCCTGCTGAGTAGAAGTTGGGGTTCACCAGCAGCCTCTCCGTCTCACTCTGAGTGACATCTGGAGTCCCCAGGGGCCCCCTGATCCTGCGTTAGCTGGCTGGACCTCTGTGTGGCTGCCTCTCTGCCATGATCTGGCCACTCACCAGCCCCACCAGTCTTGCCTGTGCTTCTGTTACTGGCTCTCCCCGGAAGATGAGACACAGTACTATAGAATGCTAATGCTGAGAATCAGATTTCTTTTTCTTCTTAAAATTCAGAGTCAGAGAGATGACTCAGTGGGGAAACAGCGTGAGGCACAAAGGCAGACACCTGAGTTCATATCCTCAGGACCCAGGCAAAATGTCAGACAGGTGTGGTAGCTGCTTGCAATTCCAGCACTTGGGAGGTAGAGGCTGGAAATCCCAGGGAAGCTGGCTAGCTGGACGGGCAAACTGAGGGCTCAGCAGAGACTTTGCCCTAATAAATAAAGTAGCGAGCAATTGTGAAAAACACTAGTGTCAGCTTCAGGCCCTACGTGAACACGCACAAATGTGCACATTTACCACACTGCATGTGTGTCCACCCGCATGTAAACAGGCACACATGATGAATCCCAGCCAACCACACCCATCAGTCTTAATTTTAAACTTACAAGTGTGTCAAGTGTCACTGGAGAGGTAGACGTGTGAAGTGTGTTTGTGCATTGAGTGCCTCTGTCCTGTAGCAGCGGACATGGTCAGCCTGCAGGCCCCTCTGCCTCCACGTCTGTGGATTCCAGTTAGGACACTTGGGACCTTACACGTGACCTTTGTGATGGGCGTCTCTCACTTAAATCAGTCATGACCCCTTTGAAAAACCTCTATCTCCAAAAATTTATATTACAATTAATAACAATAACAAAATTACAGCTTTGAAGCAGCAACTAAAATAATTTTATGATTGGGGTCATCACTATGTGAGGAACTGTATTAAATGTCACAACATTGGGAAGGTTGAGAACCACTGACTTAAATACAGTTCCCGACCCAGTCACACTGTAGTATGGACCAGTCCCTCATCTTCTACAGCACATAAGATCTCAGTGTGCAGACAGAACATGCTTTGTCCTTCTGTCTGCGATGGGTGTTCGCCGTCTCTTGGCTCGGATGAGGGCACAGTAGTGAATGTGTTTCACTTAGGCTGCTGCTTGGAGGAGTAGCTCATTCTTACAAATTCCTTTTTAGGGGGGTAAGTACAGATTGAATGAGTGTGAGGCAATTGCTACCCTCACACCGCACCCCAGCCCTCACCCCAGCCCTCACCCCAGCCCTCACCCTCACACCGCACCCCAGCCCTCACCCTCACCCTCACACCGCACCCCAGCCCTCACCCTCACCCTCACCCTCATACCGCACCCCAGCCCTCACCCCCACACCGCACCCCAGCCCTCACCCTCACCCCCACACCGCACCCC
>NW_004949097.1:12881467-12906860 GCF_000317375.1 Microtus ochrogaster | reverse complement strand
CCCTCACACCGCACCCCAGCCCTCACTCTCACACCGCACCCCAGCCCTCACCCCAGCCCTCACCCTCACACCGCACCCCAGCCCTCACCACCTTTAATTTTGAGACAGCCATGCCGAGTTGCTCAGGTTGGCCTTGAATTCACTCCGTATTAAGGCTTTGAAACAAGGTCTCACTCTGTAGTCCAGTTTAACCATGAGCTCTTGAACTCCCGTCTCCGCTTCTGAGGTGCGGGGAACATATCCCCCCCTCCCCCGCCGTCCCTCTCCTTCCCCGTCTGCCTTCTGTTTTCATGTCAGGTCTGCACACCTCCTGTTATGATTCTGTGTAGAATCCAGGATCCACAAGCAAGACAAAGCACTTATTTGCATTTCTGAACATGACTAATTTTGTTTAATATGATGCTTAACATGATTAGAGGCAGGCAAGGTGGCTCAGTGGGTAAAGTCGCTTGCTACGAAAGCCTGCTCACCTGAGTTCAATCCCTGGACCCGTGTAAAGGTGGAAGGAGAGAACTGGCTCCACAGAATCGTCCTCTGACCTCCACGTGGGCACCATGCTGCTTGTGCCCTTGCCCCAACAATAATGAATACATGCTTTACATTCCTATTGTTAAAATAAAGCCCACAGAGTCAATTTTAGCTGTCAGTCCAACACAGCCTCGCGTCACCTGGACAGGAATCTCAATCCAGACCAGGTTGGCCTGTGGACATATCTGCAGGGGTTGTCCTGATTGTCGATTGATGTCAGAGGACCCAGTCCACCGTGGGCGGCACCATTCCCTGGGCAGGCGGTCGTGGACTCTATAAGGAAGCCAGCAAAGCACCATTTCTTCATGGTTTCAAGACCCTGTTTAAATTCCTTCCCTGACACCTGTAATGATGGACTGTGGCCAATGGGCTGAAGTAAACCCTTTTCCTCCCTCAGTTGCTTTTGGTCCTGGTGTTTGTCTCAGCTACAGGAAGGAACCAAGAATGCAAGATATTCCAGGCTGTTATCCCCGCAAATTAGAGCTACACAGTGGCCCCAGCCTCAAGTTTACTTCACGCCATGTTTAGGAAAGTTTATCTCAGGAAGCTTAGCCAGATTTGCCTGCTGCACCCAGGGAGTGTCTTATCAACCGATCATCAAATACTTTGGAAAGCTACCCTGGACAGGGAAGTCTCTAGAAACGATGAGGCATCAGGCAGCTGCCCCAGTGTTCCCAGCCTGCCTACTAGGCAACCACAAACAAAACATCCTAGGAAAGCCTTCTGACTGCGAAGCACGGTTTCTGTCTTCACAGCGTTTGTGAGAAGCCACAGATCCATGGAGAGCAGGCACCTGAGGGCCAGCTACAAATACAGCCATTAAAAATTTAAAAAAAAATTATCTAATCTTTATGAGAAGTAGGAAAAGACAAGATCTCCTGAGTAAATTGGGAGCATGGGGATTGTGGGAAGGAGTAGAAGGGGGGGGATTATATGAACCAGGGGCCATCAAGACCATGATGGGGAAACCACAGAGACAGCTGACCCAAGCTCATGGGGAGCTCACAGACTCTGGACCAACAGCTAGGGAGTTGACATGGGACCAACCTAGGTCCTCTGCATGTGGGTGACAGTCGTGTAGTTTGGTCTTTTGTGGGGCCCCTAGCAGTGGAACCAGGACCATCTTTGGCACATGAGGTAGCTCTTTGGAACCCATTTCCTGTGGTGGGACGCCTTGCCCTGCCTTGATGCCAGGGGAGGAGCCTGGTCCTGCCTCAACTTGATAAGCCATATTATGTGGACTCCATGGGAGGCCTGACTCCTTCTGAATGGAGATGGAGAAGGAGTGGATGGGAGGTGGGGATAGAACGAAAGATGGGGGAGGGAATTGAGGAGAGGAGGGAGGGGAAACTGTGGTTTGGATGTAAAATAAATAATAAAATAGACACACAATCCAAGGAGTACTGGTGGCTACAGCGGAGCAGTGAGCGCTGCAGACACTCTTCGTCATGCAGAGTCCTCGGTACCCTGTGTATGTAGTCTGTCCTTGTGCCCACCCCTCCTTTACAACCCCCCCATCCATCCCATCCGGTCCCCTCCAACACACACAACAGCTGGTTGCGTCCGTTCCATCTTTAGCACACAGAGACACGGCTGGTGAACCCACTTCCGCGCTCTGGGTCAGACTCTAATCTTTAACTGGATTTCGTGACCCGTAAAATGACAGCAGCACTGATAGCTGAGAAGAAATTTCCATGGATTAAATAATCTATGCGACGATTTTTATTGGGTTTAGCACCTGGCGTTTAGTCAAGAGCTAGGAGTAGAAGCTGCTGGGTGTGGGGGAGGGGCAGGTAATCTCTTTCATTTTGAGGGTTTCATCTTGTTCGCTGTCTTTGTGTCTGGCTTCTTTTGTTATAACATTTTTGTTAGCCTGGGGCTCCTCCCGGCTTTCAGATGTGTTATGATTTGCTTGTGTTTGGGTTGAATCCTATTCCGTTGTGTGGGTATACCACTATATGGTATTTAAAATTTGGGCCATTTCTTTCTTTTTTCAGCTATTATGACTAAGCTGTGTAACATTTGCATAAAGAGACCATAGAAGCTGCTGGGTGCGGGGTGGGGGTGGGGGTGGGGTGTAGGGTTGAGAATGGGGGGTGGGGTGGGGCGGGCAGAGCACCCCTGACCATTCCTCCCGCCCTCCGAAACTGTCATTCATTTTAAGTTTAGCCATTGCCGTTCTGTTGTGGTTTCAGCCACACTTCTGTAGTGACCAGGAGTGCGGAATAGCTCAAGATTTCTTACTATGTGCGCGCGCACGCGCGCGCGCGCACGTGTGTGTGTGTGTGTGTGTGTGTGTGTGTGTGTGTGTGTGTGTGTGGTGTATAAATGTCCCAGCACGAAGGGAAGAAGATAGCTTGTGGGAGTTGGTTCTCCCTCTCTACCAGGTAGGCTCAGGGGTCTAACACAGGCCATGGAGCCTGGAGGCAAGTGCATTTACCTGAGAAGCCATCTTGCCATCCCTGAGCAGCTTCATTTTTTGATACTTGTAATTATTTTTAATTATTTTAATTATTTATAGGTGTGTATGTCTGCATATGGGGACGAGCATGGGATCGCAGACACCCTTGGAGGTCATGGAGCTGGTGTTACAGACACGTGTGAGCCACCTGATGGAGGCGCTGGGAACTGACCTTGGCCCCTCTGGAAGAGCAAAAATACTTTTAGCCATTGAGCTATCTCTCTGTCTCTTCTGAATGTTTTAATTTTTTTTTTTTTGAGATAGGGTTTTTCAGTGTAGCCTTGGTGTTTTAAAAAATCTTTTAAACATATTTTAAACATCTTTTAAAATGCTTCTTGGCTTTCCTCTTTTTATGTATGTGGTGCACAATCTCACAGCATCCTGCTTTAGAAACCTCAGAACACAAACACAACTGTATTTGCCCATCTACACGGCAGGCTGGACTAATAATAACGAGTATTGACATTGTCCGAACTGTGAGCGCTTTAACCTCATACCCACGCATACTCGGTGGCAGGAAACACACAGGGGAGAAAGCCGGGGCTGGCATTTCCTGCTTCCAGAATGCCAAAGTCAAAGCAAGCCATGGTTTAGTGACTACAGCGGAGACAGGTGAGTGCCCTGGACTCTGTGGATACGGGCGTGAAGTCTGTACTCTGAAAACCGGGAGGAATTGTTTAGGCCTCTTCCCAACACAGGATCCCGTTTTCCCATTCCTTGCCTCAGCATGAGGAATAAAAGTTTACCTGCCTGTGAGTAATTCAGTTTCTGCTTTTCCCAGTTGTTGGCGAGTTTCCTTTGCACTGAGCTAAGTTTTGCTTTGATCCCGGATCAATCGATACAGGGAAATACATTCTCAGTCCCTCTCAGCTTTAACCTGGTGGCCGTCCATTTCTGCAGAGTTTATATGCCTCTCCACTTTCTGTAATGCAACAGTTTCTGTTCTCACTGACGTTCTTCAGCTAGCATGGCTATTGTGCGTGTGTTCCGATGCCTGCAGCCCCAGGTACAGGCTCCTTTGTTAGGAAGCCACTTACAATGTGTCTCCCACAATGGTGTTCTTTTCCTTCTGTGAGGTCCCATTCATTCGTCAACCAGCCCCAAATGGTGGCCTCGTCTTTTCAGCAACTACAGTATTGTGTCCATGAATTATTGCGGTGATTGTATAATATAATTCAAACTTGGTCACCTGAGAAGGAACAGGGGCATCATTTATCATCAGGTGTGGGCAGCTGGAATAAATCAGTCATTTCTTAAGCTTTAGTCAGTGAGGACTTGAACATGCAGGGCTATCTGATCACTGTATCAAGTTTCTGTTGTTAGGATAAAGTAGCCCAGGCTCCAAACTTGTAAAGAAGAGAGACTTACTTAGCTCCCACTCTCTGAGGTCTGAAGACATGGCACCGACATATGCCTGGTTGTGCTGAAGATTCCTTTTGCTCTGTCGTGTCATGGTGATTAAAAATTCTAGCGCCACAGGAAGGTGAGGGTAGGGAGGCTCTCTTGTTCTGTAACATCCATTGCCCAGGAACTGAACAAGATTTCACAGAACTTCCTAAATTTCCCTTTGAGGAAGCATTCCCAGTGACCCCACCCCTTGAAGGTCTCACCACCCGTGAACCTGGCCAAACTCCCCACAAGAGTGCTAGGACCCCGGGTAAGCGAACCACAGAGTCCCTTTAATTACTGAGGTTTGTATTTAAAAGCGAGTGATTCGTATCTCTCTGTGTCCTCTGCGATGTGCCTGAGAGCTTGGGTTTTGTTCTGACTGTGGCTTGTGCGTTTGTGTAAGGTTTGACTGTTGGTGAGAGGACTTGAAAGTCTAGATATTTGTGTGTCAGAAACCTTGGCAAGCAACTCTCTCATCATGGCTGGCCTAACGGGTACCTCCTGGGGTCCTCGGTCTCCATCCTCTTCCCCTCCTTGGGGGATGGAGGCAGCCGCCGATGGACGCTGCTATGGGAAAGGGCAGGCCAAATGGGGGCAGGGAGACATTTTAAAGGTGTATTCACTTTTATCTTCATGCTTATGAGTGTCTGCATGTATGTATGTGTACTGTGTGTGCACAGTGCCCACAGAGGTCAGAAGCGGGCATCAAATCTTCTAGAACCGGAATTACAGATGGTTGTGGGCTGTTATGTGGATGCTGGGAGCTGAACCTAGGTCCTCTGCAAGAGTAGCAATCACTCATCACCGCCGAGCGATCTCCGTGGCCCCACTGAATGCTTTATCGCAACTTTCAGAAGTAGACATGTTTTGTACTGTCACCCGGTGCACACGATGAGTGTACACATTACAGTTCATACGTCCATTCTCAAAAGAGTGGGTGCACCCATCTGCTTCCCCCATTCTTCCCCCTTCAGATCTTTTCTGTCCTGTTCAAAGGGGGCTAGTTAGGATCGAATGGGTTGATTTTTGTCATAGATGGCACGCGTGCGCACACACACACACACATACTTAACATGAGTATCGTACATAGATGTATCCATATAAATTCAGTTTTCTTTCTGTTCTCTTTTATCTTTTATATTTGCTTAATGAAATTTGATTCCTGAAATCAATTAATCCATTACACATTCTTTAAGTCGTCATTGTGATCATGACATCCCTAGAGTGGGAAAGCTGATTGAAACAATTATTCATTGTGTGTTTTTCCTGAGCGCAAACGCTGCGTGTCCATGACATGGTCTGCTAAGTGTTGGAATCCAAACCTTAACCGGAATGTAAATTATCCATAATGTGTTTAAATTGTTTCTCTTCTGATCTGGATGAAGCTTTGCTTCTGAGCATTTATCCATTAACATCTGAACAGGAAATTAATCTCAAGAAGAATAGGATTTTTCAACATTCTCATTGATGCATTTGCATTTATTTTAGTATATAGACATTAACAAAACTCCCGTAGAGACATTCATCAGTTTCTTTTGATCCACCATAACTATTGTACACACATGTGTATAAATCGAATCTATCCCACAGTTTTTATCTGAAAGTTGTTGGTGTCAGACGGTTTTAGGAGGATGGAGGAGAAGGCCAGTATTTTTCCACGGTTTGTCTTTGTTGGTCACGTTAAGAATCTGCTGTTAATCGAGTAGTCACATCTATTGTGGTGACAACAGACCTGGAGCTTGCTGTGCTGGCATGAAAGTTGAAGTGCCGGACTCAAAAGGATTCTGTTTGGGGACACAAGGTTTGTGGCGGAAGCTGGTTTCAACTGGTTCTGAATGACCTCAAGATGCACAGGTAGAATTAAGAACAGCGTTTAACATGAGACAATTTGCCTCAACATGAAAAAGCATGGGAGTAATCACTCTGACTCATAGCTGCATATTAAATGGGGTTTGGGGGCAAATTCCTGGTTCAAATTCCAGATCAACTCCTTAGCCACTTTATGGGCTTGAGAACTGTGTTTTCATTTCTGTGACTCCGACTAACTCTCTAGAATGCGGAGGAAAGGCCTTTTGTTGCCAGTTGGTAATACTCTTTACAGTTTATAGTGTTTGCTGATAGCTAGCCGTTTCGAGGGAACAAACGTGACAATAATGTCTTCACCTTCAAGGTCAGGGCTATAGTTTGGGTCTTGGATGTCCCCTAAGACCTGTGAAGAGAATGCTTGGTCCCCAGTGCGTGGCTCTGTTGTGAAGGAGACAAGTCTGTGGGGGGCCTAGCGAAGGAGTTAGGTGCTTGGTCTGCCATGGAAGGGCAGCTGTTGCTCCACCCCTTCCTGCCCTCTCTTTGCTTGCCTTCTGTGAGGTAAATGGCTCCTCCATCACATTCCCACCATGATTCATGGTGGCGCCACAGATCCAAAGGCAGCAGGACTTGCGCTCATTGTTAGTGTGTTTCTCTCAGGTGCTCTGTCACAGTAACGGCAAGGCCTAACACAAGCAGTCGTTTGCCAGGGTACTGAAATATCCTGTGTGTGGTTGATCTTGTCCGCCCGTGTGTGACATGCTTTCTCTAATCCAGAGGCTTATCAGGAAGAACCTTCACAACCCAAGCTCTGAGTTTTTGCTCCTTTATCTCAGAGAACAGGACTTGGGATTTTATCTGAGTCCCCTTTGAGGTTTTAACACAACATTGCAAAGCCTGGAGCTATAAAGATGTTTCTCTTCCCTTTTGTGGTAACGCAGCAGCTGGCTCTCAGCTGTTTTCACGGGTGCTGGCCCAAGATGTGTTGTGATGTTCCTTCAGTGTTCCTTATGTCTGTCCGTCTGTTCCCTCGGCCTTTTCGGTTCCACACTTGAACCTACTCTCCCTGATAACTACTTACCTTTGAGAGTTTGATATAGACAGTGTGTTCTACAATGAGTTTCTTAGACTGACGTAAATGCCGAGTTTCAGCGCTGTGGAAAACTGTCCTGTTGACAGAGGTTTCTGTTGCCCCTGGTTCTGCAGTCATTCAGTCCCAAAGAAACACACAGAGGTCTACATTAATTATAAAACGGATTGGCCCATTAGCTCAGGCTTCTTATTAACTCTTATAACTTGTATTACCCCATTATTCTTTTCTATGTTAGCCATGTGGCTTGATACCTTTTTCGTCTAGGCAGTCACATCTTGCTATCTTGCTTCCTTCCTTTGTGGCTGGATAACAACTGGAGGCGGAAACTTCCCTCTTCCCAGAATTCTCATTGCCCTACCTCTACATCCTGCCTGGTCACCCTGCCTGTACTTCCTGCCTGGCTACTGGCCAATCAGCATTTTATTAAAAATAATACAAGCGACAGGATAAAAGACCATTGTCCCACAGCACTGCCCCACGACCAGCTCTGACCATTCCACGGCCAGCGCTGACCATCCCATGGCCAGGTCTGAAGTGAGTCGCTGTTGCGGACTGGCCTCTTGCCTTCCTGTCTCCTTCCCAAAGTTGCTCTAACAACTTCATTTGTCACGGGGAAGACCACTGGCCTTGGCTGCATCCCTTCTGAAGAGGAGAACAACATTCCCAGACCTTCCTCCCTGTGCTGGGAGTGAAGTCTCAGCTGCCAGGTTTCCTAGTCAGCGTGAGGTCATCCTACAAGGCAGCATGGGAGAGTATTAGGTGGCTGTCCAACCTGGTGAAAGACAGCCCTGCTGACAGGTTGATATGCACTACTCACTGAAGCCTTAAGACATCTTTAAGAAGGAGGCGCATGAGAAGGCATGCCTCCCCTCCACCCTTGGCAAGATGCACTGAGGTTTACATGCTGGTCTTGACTGGAGTGCTGAGGGTGGTTACTGGGGGACAGAAACAGCCTCAGGGGCAAATATTTTAGGGGTACAAAGCAAAACACTTCAGATGAGTAGGTGGCTGCAGGAAGTGGAGGTGTTGGTTGGTTTCATGAAGGATTTACAGGGCTTCAAATGTGCATACTTGCTTGCGTGCGTGTGTGTGCGTGTGTGCCTGCGTATGTGTGCGTGCATGTGTGTGTGTGCCTGTGTGTGCATGTGTGTGTACATGTGTGCGTGCATGCCTGTGTGTGTGCCTGCATGTGCCTGTGTGTGTGTGTGTTTAGTTCTGGAGCTTGGTGTCTTCCAGTGTGGAGTTTCTGCTACACACCATGAAGAGGTTTCAAGGCTCTTCCCTCCACACAAGTTTGAAACACAGCTGAAGTGATTGTGTCTGGTGGCTTTATTTCCTCCCAGAGCTCAACCTTGGTTCTCAACATTCCTAATGCTGCCTGCGAGCCTTTACTACAGTTCCTTGTGTTGTGGTGACCCTGGCCGTAGGCTTATTTTCATTGCAACTTCAGAGCTGTAATTTGCTACTGTTATGAATCGTAGTATAAATATCTGATCTGTAGGATTGCTGAGGTTGAGAACCACCATTCCAAGGTGGATAGAAACGAAATCCTGATGTTGAGCTGTGGTTCCTCTGACCTGGTGGTGACCAGGTGGTGGGTGACCAGGTGGTGACCAGGTGGTGGGTGACCAGGTGGTGGGTGACCAGGTGGTGACCAGGTGGTGATGACCAGGTGGTGACCAGGTGGTGATGACAAGGTGGTTACCTGGTGGTGACCAGGTGGTGACCAGGTGAGCCCATTGTGCCTTACTGACACATCCCGACAGGCTGTAATCCTGAAGATTATTGGACTCCTATGTGAAGGTTAAATTTGTAAAGGAATTAAACTCAAATTACTTCCATTTATTTGTGCTTTTCATGATTATTCTATGATGCAAACTTTTCATTTTCCTTTTTTTTTTTTAAAAAAAATTTAACTCATTGAGCCTTGAAACCATGACGAGACTGCTGTCTAGTTAACAAGGGGCTCTGAGCTAGTTTCTGAATGGCGGGGGCTTTCAAGTTGAGAGACTGGACAGATCCAGGAATTTGGGGAGCTAGTGGGGTTTTTTGTTGTTGTTTTGAGGCAGGGTCTCACACTGTAGCCTAGGCTGGCCTTAAGCTCATGGCAATCCTCTGTCTCAGTCTCCTGAATTCTTGGATTAGGTGTGTCTGTTTTCTACCTCACATAAACTATGCTAACGTTGACAGCAGGTTTGGGAAGCTCTGCCTAGGTCTGGGTGACTCTGAACTAGCCGAGTTCTGCCAACAGGAAGAAGAGGGCCTGTCTGAGGCGCCACCCACGCTGGTACTGTGACAGAAACTACGCGTTTGAGCCACAAGACAGCGGCAAGTGTTTCCTGTGCTCGATACCACTGTGTTGCATGGACTCCAAGAACTTTATACAAACACGCACAGGGCCGTCTTCCACTGAAAGGGTGGACTTGATGTTAATTGCACACTCTCGGGGTGTTTTCAAGTTGGACCTCAATTGCTGCTTTTTTGCCACTTGCTGAGGGTGTAGTCACCTCTGCGTCTTCATGGGGCTCTGACAGACAGAAGGAGGCAGCATTAATCATACAGCCTCAAAGTTTGACAGGCTTCAAAGTTCACAGAGATTTCACAGATTATCTTTCTGTCCGCCTCAGCACCGCTGGGAATTAGGTGTCGGTAGGCATTATTATACTTTCGTTAGGTAGTAAAAATAGAATTGGACAAAACGCCTGACCAGCTCAAGGTTACTATATATTCCCGAACACGCTCTAGAGGAGGCAGCGAGAGAAAACTAGCTAACATAAGCACCTCACCCCCAGTAACAACTTTTCCACAGAAGGTGTCTGGCCTGGGTTGTCTCAGTGCAAACTGTCTTGCACTCCCAATTCTCCTGCGTATTTACCGACAACACGAGTTGTCACCTGTGGGAGAGTCCCAAGGAGCAGTCTTTAGGCACCTTCTCCAGAGACCCTCCACAGGAAACTTGGCCACAGTGAGCTTCCTGAGGGTGGGGTCTGAGTCATAACACCCGAGGGAGAGGCAGGACTCCTGTTGGGGATTACAGTAAGCACGGTTGAGTGTTTGGTTTTCCTAACCGATTCAGCCAGGTACTCAGGCCTCAATACTGACTATAGAGACATTTTCCTAGCTACCCAAAGGTGCCATTTCAAAGGAGTAGCATTGGGGCATTCTGGAATTTACCCAAAAGTATTTTCCGTGTCAAAAGACCCCTTCCTGATGAACGACAATAGGAATCTGTAGCCGCGGCTTCCTTTCTCACAAGGGAATGAGTCCATGAGTACGGCCATGGGTCAGAGGGCTCTGTTCTGCCTGAACATCAACCTGTGCTTTTGCTGCACCGAGACAATGTAGTTTTGTTACTGGCCTCATATTTGTTGAAATAATCTACAGCATTAACTCACAGACCTTCTTTCATGGCTGCTTGTGAGCAACCTTAGTATTTGTGCTTCAAAAACTTTGTGTAACCCTCTTTGTTATTGCTAATATGTAGGAAATCATTTCTGAGCCTTGTAGGACATGCTGCCAAGGACAACACGTCTCAACTGTAGCCTTTGGTCTTCACAGGCATGGGCCAGGTACATCTGAGTCATATGGCAGCTGCGATGGTCTTCAACCTGGGTTAGCGTTTTGAAGGTGTCTGTTTTCTACCCCATACAAACTATGCATTCTCGGGCTAGGGTTTTATCTCAGTGGTAAATCTTAGTGAGTACATCTATAGCTTGGTGTTTGCATAGTGCGTGCAAGGCTCTGAGTACAATTCTTAGCACTGCCAAACCAAATGAACAAACTTTTATTCATATTAGTATTTCTTAAAATTATTTCTTTATCTGATTTGACTTTTTGAGACAGGGCCTTAAAAATTATTTTTATTTAGATGTGTGTGTGTGTGTGTGTGTGTGTGTGTGTGTGTGCGTGTGTATGTGCTAGTACCTGTGGGAGCCAGAAGGGCACCTTATCACTTGGAATTGGAGTTACAGATGTTTGGTTCTGAGTCATCCAGTGTGGGTGCTGGGAACTGAACTCGGGTCCTGTGGAAGAGCAGGGGGTCTTTTAATGACTGAGCCATCTCTGCAGCTTCATGTTAGTATAAAGTTAGAAGCTCTGAGTTAATTTTCTGTGTATGAAAACAGGGCAGTTGATAGAGTTTGTGGGACGGGATGACTTGGTGGGGGAAGGCTGCCTGTGAGGCCTGGCGCCTTCAGTCTCTGCAGTTTACAAGGTGGAGGGAGAGAGCCACCTTCCTCGAGTTACTCTCTAGCAGTCAGTGTCCAAATAAACACATAAAACGAGAATCTATGCATGTAATTATAAGGTCATTATGTCTCCTGCTTTTAATTTCTTAAAAATCTTAGCCATTCTCCTTGTCTTACCGTTCTATTGCTATGAAGAGACACCGTGACCACGGCAACTCTTACAAAAGAAAGCTTATGCTGGGAGTGGCTTACAGTTTACTCCACCATCCTCATGGCAGGGAGCGTGGGCACACAGGCAGACAGGTGCTGGAGATGTAACCAAGAGTTCTATGTTTGTATCCACAGGCAGCGGGTGGAGAAAAAGAGACACTGGGCCTGGCTTAAGCATTTGAAACCCCAAAGGCCCCCCATACTCTGTCTCCAACAAGGCCACGCCTCCTAATCCCCCATCAAGCACACCATTCCCTCGTGACCAGGCATTCACGTCTGTGAGTCGTGGGGCATTTCTGCTCAGCCACCACAGCCCTTAGTCATTTTATACTGTTAGGATAGTTGAGAATGCAGCTCAATGGATATTTGATTCTACTGATTTTTGTGTTTTGATACACCCTTGGAAAGTGAGATTGACTCTAAATAGTAGCACATTTATTAAAACAAAGTAAGTTTTTTTAAAGGAAAATTTTCTTTTGGTTGGTTGGTTTGTTTCTTTTTTCTTTCTTTTCTTTTTTTTTAATGTCTTTTTGAGACAGTCTTGCCACATAGCCCGGACTGTCCTGTAACTCACTCTGTAGCCCTGGCTGTCCTGGAACTTGCTAGGTAGACCAGGCTGACCTTGAACTCACAGAGATCTGCCTGCCTGTGCCTCCCAAGTGCTGTGTGTGACTGAAGGCATGTGCCACTATGCCTGCCAGAATTTTTTTTTTTTATCTTATTTGACTGTTTGGCCTTTGCATGTTTGACCTTATAAGAGGTGGGCAGCATGGTTCCTGGCTGGGATCCCGGACCGTGTAAGTGGAGGAAGCTGGGCAGCACGCAGCCAGCCTTCCCTTCTCCCTGTCTGTGGCCCGTGAGACAGCGCTAGGAAGTGTATTTTACCACTGAAACAGGAGGAACATCCAGGACACCCTAGACCTTGGGAGCTGTATTCCATGTTGAGATCACCTCATGATCCTAGGAAATCACTAGCACATGGAGGACTCTGAGCCTGCTTGTCTTACCAGGGAGAGAATTATGCTTGAGATACCACCACCAGGGTCGCCTATGATCCTCCTTGTCTACCTAGTAAGATGGAGTTCAGCCTGTGCTATATGAGACCCTGTCTCAAGAAATCCAAAGCCAACCAAAATTGGAAGAATTGCCTTATATCGTTACTGGATTAACTTCATGAATCACACGAGCTACAATGTTTTATAAAACCCTAATGAAGACTTATCTATTTTAATGAAATCTAACTGGGTATTTGAAAAGGATGTTATAGAGTAATTTAAGACCTTTTCAGGGGATGACTGTGACATGACCTTTGAATGACCTCCCAGATGCTAAGAGATCCCAGAACCACAGACTAGGCTTGCAAAGGGTGTCTGGAGAGTGCCTGCAGCCTTAGTAACATCGCTCTGTTTGTTTCTCAGACTGCCTTTTCAAGGTGTGCCCTATGAATCGATACTCTGCCCAGAAGCAATACTGGAAAGCCAAGCAGGCAAAGCAAGGAAACCACACGGAGGCCGCCTTGTTGAAGAAGCTTCAGGTAAGCGAGCGGCTGCTGTCTTCCTCCAAGATTGGCCTGAGAGCAGCAATAACAAGCAGACCCTCGGCTGCCCGCCCGGCTTGTTGATCTCACCAGCAAGCAGAGAGAGATTTCAGAGAAACTCAAGGCGTGGTGCAGAGGGACATGGTCGTCGGTTGCAAGGCATACCTACTTATTTCCTGGCATGTGGGTAAAACGTCCCAACTGTTATTTTTTTAAGGTGTGCCAGGCTAATTCTAAACTGCTCACCGAGCTGAAAATGAATTAAAAACCCCTGACTGTTAAATCTAATTATAGTTTACTCCATATAGTACTCCCCACTCCATCAGTCTGTGGAGAAAATAAAAGATTTTTTTTTGGACTGAGTGTGAATTTGCTAGTGCTAAGTTTTGTATCATTTAACAAAACTCTCAGAATTGGAAGCTATACGTTGAGATTTTAATTCACCTGCCTTTCTAACACTTTCAAGTCCTGTCGTAGAAAAGTTCCTAGCTCCAAAGAACCTTCTACTTAACTGACATTTTCAGTGTAGAAACAAATGGCCCAAGACAGGTTTGGCTACCTTTGGCACAGACTGCAAAGTTGCCACACACACTTGGAATGGGGGCAGATCTGGGAACCTAGTGTACATATACCCCCAATAACAGAAAACTTCCTTGCTGGGCATGGTGGTGCATACATTTACCCAGCACTTGGGAGGCAGAAGCAGGCAGATCCCTGAGCTCCAGTCTAGCTTAGTTACAGGACAGCCAGGACAGCTAGGACAGCCAGGGCCACACAGAGAAACCCTGTCTCACTCCCTCCCCCCACCGCCCTTCCAACTCTCCAGTAATGCAGCCTGTCTGGGTTATTCTCGTTACTGAGAATACTTTGTAAACCATCTTCTCTGCTTGCTATGTCTCCACACTAAATACTGGGTTACCCCCTTGCAGCATGCTGCAGAACTGGAACAAAAGCAGAATGAATCAGAGAACAGGAAACTTTTGGGAGAAATCGTGAAATACAGCAACGTTATACAAGTAAGTCTCCATTTTGTCCTCAAAGAGGGAAGCGTTTTAGGGGGTGACCTGTCAAATTACCCACCTGACAAGCTGTATGAAACATTTGGGGTACCGTGTTTGTCCTTTGGTGGGGATTATAATTAGGATGAAGGTTTCTGTGGACATAACACATGCATACCGAATACATCTGGTGCCAGGCCCGATGGTGCCAGCCCGCAAGCACCGAACATAGGCTATCCGTGCGGGCACACAGAAAACTGATCTCTAGACGGGTCTGATTACCAAAGGCAAGACTGTGCAAGAGGGTTTGTAAGGCCCAGAATACAGTCCTTTAGATGGGTGGGCTGGTGCTCATAAAAGTAAACCTTACAGATCACCATCCTAGACAACAGCCCTCTGTGCAACCAGGACCAGTGTCTAGCAGCCAGAAGTGGAGCCCCAAGCAAGAGAGAGCAAGCATGGGTACGGCTGCTTTTTAAAGCGGACAAAGACCACACCCAAGTGGGTTGGTATCTTAAAGGCTATTGGCTGAAGGAGCGGAAGAAACTTCCACAGCACCTCCCCCTTTTGTTTAAGTAAGAGAGTACCAAACCCGATACAAAACAATATACACTAGGAACAGATATCAAGCATAAGAATTAGAATTACAATCAGCATAAACAATATTAAACAAGGAACATATGCTAAATGTTTTAATAAACATTCTATCCTAAGGAATCTAAGTCTTGTATTGGAAATGGCTTGGCTGGATCATAAGAAGATGGTAACTATGACTATCTAATCTTCAACCCCATGTTGGAGCTGTATCTTTTCCCTGGGGGGAGGAGAGTTTTCAGAGTGTACACGTGGTCTTCCTTTGACTTCCAGTCTTCATGTCAGCATGCACACTGATCTATCTCTGCTGCATTCCTTTCCCCTGCTTCATTTGGTCTTTTAGGCTTTTTTGTTGTTGTTTGTTTGCTAGTAAGTGCCCCACCTTGTTCCAAAAAGAATGTGAGACCTTTTCCAAGAAACACAGCGCATGGGGAGATCAAGCCCAGTCATCAAGGGAGGCATCTGGGTCAGAGGGAAAATACTGGGCAGCTGGATGAGGTGAAGGCTTGGTTAGAAAGTTTGGTAAACCCTAGCCGAAGGCATTGCTGCTGCTGCTGCTTCTGCTGACTGCAGCCCAAGGCGTTGTTGCTGCTGCTTGGCCTTAGGAAGGGCTCGCCATAGCCCTGGTAGTGGAAGTCTACAGTATAGCACCCATCTGGAGTCTAGAAGCACAGTCATTCCCAGAAGGGAGACCAGGAAAGCATTTCTCTCGAGGGCACATAAAGAGGAAACTGTTTAAAATGGTAAACAGTGGTTGCACAGGTTCCTTACAGTAACCACCACAATGAGCCTTTATAAGGCCGCCTTAAAGAAGAATGTCTCCCGGTGTTTTGTCATCGACCAGTGGCAGTGTGCCAGAGGCCATGGCAGAGCTCTTCCCCACAGGACAGGACTGGCCCCAGCCTCTCGCATGTGTGACCTCATCTAGTGATGGAGGGAGTGACCTTTGGCCTGGTGGGACAGCAGCCCCCTAAGTAGTCTTCCAGAGATGTCTCTTCGCTGAGTTTAGGACACTCATTCAGCTCCCCGTCAAGTACTTCAAGTACAAATGCTTGTCTAAGGGGCTGCGCTTAGTGCTTTGACATGGACCCTGGAGGTACACACTCAGGCTTGAGGAAGTGTGTGTGTGTGTGTGTGTGTGTGTGTGTACAAGTGCCTGTGTGCACGTGTGTTCGTGTGCAGGTGCATAAGTGTCTGTGTGTGAAGTGTGCGTGTATGAACATGCATGTGTGTGCATGTATGTATGCATGTGCATGCATGTGAACACACACACATGTATGTGCAGACACGTGGGTGTGGAGAGAGAGAGAGAGAGAGTGTGTGTGTGTGAACGTGTGCGTGCATGTATGTGTGCATGCATGTGAGCCTGGAAACCTGATGTCAGCCTCGTCTCAGATATTGTTCTTAGCATCGGTCCCATGTTGTTTTGGGGGACTAAGGCTCTCACAGCCTGGACTTGTGGATCCAGCAAGGCTGATGCCAGGGAGTCCAGGATATGCCTCCCCGGTGCTGGGCTTGCAAGTGTGTGCCTCCTCACCTCGCTTGACTCTTTAACCTGGGACTTGAACTCAGGCCCTACTGCTTGTAAGGCAGCACTTGATCAGCTGAGCTGCCGCCCAGACTTGTGGGTGTCCATGCCTTTAGCAGTACAGGCAGGACCAAGGGTGGGACCTGGAGGTTTGCACAAAGATGATTCTTTCTTCAGTTAAAAATTTGTCACTTTACTTTGAAATAACGTCTGCCTCATCTTGCAAGTGCTAAAATGTCCATTCTCTTTTGAAGGCTTTTGGAAATAGGTGGGAAGTTTGCTTTGTCTTCGTAGTTCTCCCCAGTGAGGTTTTGTTTGGGGAAGACTGCCAACGGCATCTGTGAAGGGAGAGGCAATGGCCCTCCTGCTTGAGTCTCAGAAGTGGGGTCAGCGTCTCCTTGATGCATGAGTCTCAGAAGTGGGGTCAGCGTCTCCTTGCTGACTCATTTGACATCGGAGAGAGAGACAGAGACAGAGAAACAGAGACAGAGAGACAGAGACAGAGAGACAGAGACAGAGGCAGAGAGACAGATACAGAGAGACAGAGACAGGAAGACAGACAGAGAGACAGAGAGACAGAAACAGACAGAGACAGAGAGACAGAGACAGATAGAGAAAGAGACAGAGACAGAGAAAGCTCGTGCTGTCGATGGGCTGAGGAGCTTAGGGCGCCGAGTAGGTCTGTACCTTCTCCCAGGCTTTGATGTTCTTTGGCAGATTCTGCTTGTATGGATGTACAAGTATCGGAAATGGGTGAGATTCCAGGGCCCTCCGGGTCTTTTTTCTTGTAGAAAGCCTGGTGCTAGTCTGTTATTTCTCGGTGGATAGAGGTATCTTTAGTGTCCCTAGTATGTCTTCTTTAGGTTGTCACCATCACCCTTGAAGCAGAACTTGGGGTGGAAGCAAGGAGGAGACAGGCAGGCAGCTTGGGAAGTTAGTGGCTCTAAGCCTTAAAATAGTTCCTGTGTTCAGTCTTCAGCATGAGCTGGTGTGCGGATTTATGACTATGGCTACCCGAGGAGACCATGGGTACAAGCTCTAACACACATCTTTCTCCTGCAGCTGCTTCATATAAAAAGCAACAAGTACCTGACTGTCAACAAGAGGTTACCCGCTTTACTGGAGAAGAACGCCATGCGTGTGTCACTAGACGCTGCCGGGAATGAAGGGTCCTGGTTCTACATCCACCCCTTCTGGAAGCTGAGAAGCGAGGGTGATAATGTACGTGAGCCTGGGGACTCAGATAAGAGGGACACAGCGCATGCCATTCTCAGAGAGCTCAGAAGCACAGAGAGGGGAAACACAGTCTTCGGCCAGCTAACTCTCTGAATTACCTAAGTTAGTTATGAAATAGTGGGCTGCATTATGACAATTCAGCACATATGTGTCACTGTACTTTCTAACATTAGGCATTAGCAGTTTTTACTAGGATAAATGCATTTATTTACATTATACACCACGCTCAGAAGTCACGGGACAGGGTTCAGCTCAAGTGAGAGTCATCTCCAGCCAGAGTGTACGCAGCATTTCAGAGAGGCAGGTTACCTTCCTGCTTACTCAGGTTACCTTCCTGCTTACTCAGGTTGAGCTTGCTTGCAGGGAAGAGGGCACGGCGGCACCTAGCCTTGTGAGTGAACCAGGGAACCCCGAGAGCCGTGACGGTGGTCCATTCGGGACCTCCTCAGTCTACGCCTCACAGTGCTGTCACGGAGGAGCAGCATGTGAAGGGCTGGGACGGCTGCTCACTGTTAATGCCCACTCCAAAGACCGTGACGCCATCATTGGAACAGTGGGTCTCAACCTCCAAATGCTGTGACCCTTTAACACAGCTCCTCAGGTTATGGTGCCCCCAACCATAAAACCATGCCTGTTGCTGTTTCATAACTATATTTTGCCACTGTTATGAATCATAATGTCAACATCTGTGTTTTCTGGTGGGATGGTCTTAGGTGACCCCCGTGAAAGGGTCATTCAAACTCTAAAGGGGTTGTGTCCTACAGGTTGAGAACCACCTGCATATTGTTTTGTCTTATTTATTTACTGAGATGGCATCTCACTGTATTCCTGCTGGACCTGGCACTTGCTGGGCGGGGTAGGCTGGCCTTGAACTTGTGCTGGTCCTCCTGCCTCAGCACCAGGATACTGACTGGCGTGATTACAGGCTAACAAGCAGATATTTTGGGGGTAGTCCTTAGCACTCAGAAGATGCTCAGTAAAGGCAGGCTTGTAAGTAGAACTCCTGACCAAGTGCCAGGCGATCCGCCCTTGCCGTGTGGAAGAGGTAATGTGAATTCTCACTGAGGTGCAAACGGGATTGTCTGCCAGAGTTTTCACAGTCAGTACCTTCGTTAAAGATTTAGTGTGGCTGGAGTATTTCTTGTGATATAGATATATTCTCCTTTTCCAGTGAGTTTTAAAGTGGCAATTCAGTTCCACAGGGCATGAACGCTGTGGTTTAATTGGGTTAATAGATTTTCTGGTGATGTCTTCCTTAGGTAAGGCTTGAGATGCATGGCACGAGGGACACGTTGGATTCCTTGGGAACCCAGTGCTGTCCCCACCTTTACTTTAGACCTTAAGTGACGTGTGCAGTGAGCATGGTGCGTCTTCATTCTGAACGTGTAGTTAATTACAATCAACTCCCCATTATTCAAGGGCAGTTTCTGAAGCACCCACTTCTCTGGTAATGCTGTCCACAAGCCCCCAGCTCCCACGTTGCCCTCTATAGGTGGTCCATGAAAAGGAAACATCAAATCAAACAAATCCTCAGCTCACACTATGAAAGAACACAGTGACCGGATGAAACCAGCCTTGGCTCTGGGGTTGCTGTGAATTCCATGGTCCCCTCTGCCTGTTCCTCCCTTTTCCTCTTTTTGCTACTTTGAAGTCGCTAGATAGTATCAGGCGAGAGTTGAATGTAACGAACTACTTCAGACTACTGGTTTCAGTAGAGACTGTAAACAAAACAAAGCCTTTCACTCTGTCTTTGTGGCCGCCCACGATGCCTTAAGCTGTTCTTATCTGGATGCGCTCCACAAATCCCTGCTGCAACAGCCTTCCACTTTCCTCTGAAACCGCCACTGTGTTGGTTCACCTCTGTGAGGCTTTGTGTGTGGTGAAGGTTATCGAGGAAGGCTGGCATGCCCACCGCCTGCATCAGCCACACACCGACTTGTATGTGACTCTCATGTTCTTGGCTAGGAACAGACAGCGTTCTGAAACCTCAGCCTATTGGAGTTTGTTGAAGGCAGTTGCAAATACTGTCTCTTTGAGTGTTCTTATCATGGCCGAGTTTCTACATAAGTATATGAAGAGGAAATTGCAGTGTTCAGAGGAATTTTAAAATTACAGTTTGCTATTTAGCAATGAGGGAAGTAGTGATTGGGGTGTGTGTATTCAACAAGAAGTCCTTCAAGTTCAAGTAGAGAGTGATGCAGAGGGCAGCCTGGAGTACTCGGTGCACGAGGGAGGAATACGTGGTTTGGGGGAAACAGGTGCATAGGTGCCCACACTTGCAGCTGAGTTACCAGAAAACCCACCAACGACTCCCAGGAGCAGAAAACATCAATATTTTATTTCCACGTGTCTTCTTTCTGTTTGAGCAGTTACTCTTTCATTTTCAGTGTTGACCTAAGGAGACAAGGGTCCTTTACACTGATGGTAGGTTCAGAAGCACGAAGAGGTGGGATTCTTTTTTCAGTCAGGAGGAAATTCTGATGCTTAGTGAGGGACTCTCAGGCAAGATTTTGCGATTTTGCAAAGTGGTGAGCCTGTCATTGGTAGCAGAGGTGGAGCTAGAACATTGGCTTTCTGAGTCCCCTGGTGAGGTGCATTTTACTGTCTCAGGTAACTCTGCAAAGCAGGGACCGCCGCCAGCTGCAGGTGGCGTTGTCAACAGTGACGTCCCAGCTTGAGTGTGACATGGCGGCAACACAGACCCAACAGAAGTGCTTTGGGATTGTAACATGTAAAATAAAAGGGCCTCACCCTCCTACTGTGCATCCAACAGACAGTTTCCTAGTGCCTGAGAATAGTTTAACATATGTCTAGTAATGTGAGTTCCCCAAGATTACAGACTATTTTTTATACACATTTTTTTTCCTAGCTCCTCTTAAGCCCCATCTGAAAAAAAGATTTACTTACTGTTTTTTTTTTTTTCCTTCTCTATCTGAGTGTTTGGAAGGTCGGATGAGGTCCAGAGACCCATCCTGCAAACAGTAGGGATCAGCCCACAAACCCAAGGGCAGCCTTCCTGTGCTTGGTTAGTGAACTTGAGGCTTCTCAGACACACGTGGATCTCAAGATACAGTTATGTCAACACAACTCCTTAACATTATCCGCTTAGGGTCATGTGACACTGTAAATGTGAACGTGTGTTTTGGTTAAGGTACATGGAGATGTTCTGAATTCCAACTATTTTCTCATTTACATATCAAACTAATCTTTAATTGTTCTAATATGTAATTGTTGTAAAACACCCAAAGGGAAGGTTTTGATTCTGCTTCAGAGTGGGAAAGCCCCACAGCTGGGAAAGTGGATGCCGTATAACCATCTGCTAAAGAAATTGAGGGCTGGAGCGGTGGCTCAGTAGTTAAGAACACTGACTGCTCTTCCAGAGGTCCTGAGTTCAATTGCCAGCAACCACATGGTGGCTCACAACCATCTATAGTGGGATCTGATGCCCTCTTCTGGCAAAAATTCATACATACAGATAAAACATTCATCTATATGTATATAAAATAAATAAATCTTAGAAAACAAACAAACAAACAGGAGCTTAATTCTCTCCCATTACTAAAATCACTGTTTTTGCCATTAAGAAAAGGTAATTTTAACTCCCTGAAATTGAATTAGATACACAGATGTGTGCAGATAAAGCAGACATTGCTGTTATCACGCAGGTGAATGTAAGCACAGGCTTAGATATTTTAGTACTTTCCCCTGGAGCCCAGATAATTCTTATTTTAATAGAAACATGGGCTCCTACAGTTCTGGTTTGGGACGTCTCAAGTAAGAAGGAACCAAATGCTCCTAGCTGGACAAAGCCTCGATTTTTACAGGCCATGCCCTGCCTTGTAGTTCCTGAGCCCAGAGATCAGATGCTTCATAATTCTGAGATTTGGGATAAGTGGTTAACCAGACTTGCTTTCGATGGGAAGGGATCACAGCCTTTGGGTGGGGAGGGAGCATGAAGCCATGTGTTCTCGGCTCCCCTGATGAGATTCTGATGCTCCAGTAGCAGAGCATCCTGGTAGCCACCTTCACTGTATCTGCTGCAAGGTCCTTTGGGAAAGAAAATAGCCTAATTCTGACCTTTGCAGATCCCAGTTGACATGAGGCTAGTGAGGGGTGGGATTGGGCAGTTGCCAGAGGATGTGATCTCATGGTCATGTATTTGAACACGCTTCTCAGGGAGAGAAGTCAAGTCACAGTGTGTAGAATGACAGGACCAGGAGGCAGGTGACTGGGAGCAGTGCTCGGGAGTTTCCAGCTCACAGAGCATCACAATTTGTTTCTGATTCCCAGATCGTCGTGGGAGATAAAGTTGTTCTGATGCCCGTAAACGCTGGGCAGCCCCTGCACGCCAGCAACGTGGAGCTCCTGGACAACCCCGGCTGCAAAGAGGCAAGTCCAGGCAGGGAAGGAGTGGGCGCTGATTTTCTCCAGAGGGAGGGGGGAAGAGAGGAGAGAGAGAAAAAGAGGGAGGAAGGGAGGGAGAGAAGAAGAGAAAAAGGGAGAGGAGGAGGGAGGGAGATGCTGTCATTTCTTGATTCTCTCAAGCACCCCCTGTTAGCATCCTCGGGCTTCCGCTGGTCCTAGCTGTCTTGAAAGGGTCCCGTGAAGAAGTTTTTTTATTGAGGCCCATTCTTCATTGTCCATTGTTGTCTTTTTTCTTCCTGTCCTGCTTGAGACGGTAATGTTTGGGTACAGAATATAGAGTCTACTGTCTTATGTCTTTTACTATTTGTTTCCGTCAATAGGTGAATGCTGTCAATTGTAACACTAGCTGGAAAATCACTTTATTCATGAAATTCAGCTCCTATCGAGAGGATGTATTGAAAGGGGTGAGTCAGCCCTCTGCACAAACCTTCATTCTCATGTGCTCTGCACCGGACCCCAGCAATCTGAAATGTGTCCATAGTCAGTAGAGGAATGTGGCTGGCCCTACAGTTCAGAATGCCCAGGCCAGAAAAGAACTGCCGGGACTCCTGTTTGCTGGTCCCAGTGGCTGTTGGAAGGTCAGTGTGTCTTTGCTTGTCTCTCCAGGGTGATGTTGTGAGATTGTTTCATGCAGAACAAGAGAAGTTTCTGACCTGTGATGACTATGAGAAAAAACAGCACATTTTTCTTCGAACAACCTTACGTCAATCAGCAACTTCAGCTACTAGCTCTAAAGCACTCTGGGAAATAGAGGTATGCACTTTTATGGGGGGGGCTTTTACTAAATATTGAGACAAAAAGGTAAAGATTGTTAGGCCATTGGCTTTGCTGTTGCGGGCAACATTGACGGCATGCCCTTATCATGGAATGATTTTGTGAATTGACACACAGCTCTTTGTGGCTGTGACCAATCGAAAGGAATACATCACAATGCAACCTATTATAAAGGAGAACAAATAAATCAAGGGGTTAAAAAGAGAAAAATCCCATTGTGTATTCATCAGAGCCGATCAGACCGGAAGCCCTGCGCCTCAGTGCCTCTGCCTGAGCCATGGCTAGAGCAGACAGAGACAGAACTTACAGCCACAGAGAATAGTGCCGATTTTCCCCTTCAGATGCCATTGGAATCAAGACAGTTAAGAATGCTATTCACCAGGCTGAGGCAGGAGGACAGTCACAGGTTTGAAATCAGCCAGCTCTCCTAAGCGAGCTGGAGGTACCATTATGTAACTCCTGGAAGGGGCTTCATGCAGCCCGCGGGTGCCTGGTGTGGAGTGGGTGTTTTGACTAGACCTTCCCCATCCTGTAGGCTAATAGTGACATATATCAGACAGAGCCATGCTTTATTGTCCAAGCTGGCCTGGAACCCTGAGGCACAAAGTGGCCCTGAACGTTTTGGCAATCCTTGTACCTCATCATCCCAAGTACTGGGATTTTATTTGTGAGCCACCGTCCCCTGACAGGAAACATGGCAAAAGCAGGAAGGCAGTGTTTACAGGTATGAGGCGCTGGCACCCTCAGGTGAGGTAGGACGTGCCTCTTGATCACCACTGGAGAGTTTTGTTATTCTCCCTCATCGTGCCCTCATGATACACGTTCGATGCGTTGGTGCGCTTCGTGGGGGCATTCTGGCTGTTGGCAGTTGCTGGCTGGCGTGTGGATACCGTTTTGTCACCAAAACTCTCCTCTGTAGGTGGTTCACCACGATCCGTGCCGGGGTGGCGCAGGACAGTGGAACAGCCTGTTCAGATTTAAACATCTTGCCACCGGGAACTACTTAGCCGCAGAGGTAAGACTGCTGGGCACTGTGTCGTTAGGTCTCTGAAAAAACGAACCAGGCAAGTCCTTTCTGCAAAACTCATTGCGTTGTCAGAGACAATGTCTATAATTTGATGGTTGCCTGTCATATCTGGGTTGGCGTTTTGTTGTTTTTCCTGTGGTTATGATAAAATACCTTGACCAAAACCTCAGTTGAGAAACAAGTTATTTTTGGCTCCTGGCTAAAAGATGCAGTCCATCATGATGAAGGCAGGGCAGCAGAACTTGAACCGGCCAATCAGATCGCGTTCTCCTTTGTATACAGTCAAGGACCAAGCTCAGGGAATGGTGCCGCCCACAGTGGCCAAGACTTTCTACCTCAGCCTTCTCAGGATAATCTGCCTTGGGCATACCCAGAGACCCTTCTCTCAACTGACTCTCCATCCCATCAAGATGGCTGTTGTGATTAGCCATCACAGTTAGACTGTGAATTGCTATAGTTTTGCATATGTAATGTGTGTTGTTTGTATGTATTCATATGTGTGTGTGTAGGATGAACATGCATGCGGGGACTTGTGCATGGAGACCGTCCGTCAGCCTCATGTCTTTTTGCTCAGGAGTCCATCCACCATGGATTTGGGGACAGGGTCTCTCCCTCAATACATGGGTGGGTTAATTGCAAGCTGGCAGATAGGAAGCTGTAGCACGATTAATAAAAATCCAGAGACAGAAATTGGGGTTCAACCTGAATGTCAGAAAAGCAAGACAGACAGCTACTGGCTCTTACCTCTACATCAGTCTGAAATGGCGATCCTGCCTCCAGGAATCTCAGAATGAGGCTGTGTCTGAGAGCTGTCTCCTCCTGTCCTACATTTCTCTCTAGAGCAGGGATTAAAGGCATACACCACCACTGCTTGGTTTCTATGGCAAACTAATGTGGCTACTGGGATTAAAGGTGTGTGTCACCACTGCCTGGTCTGTAAAGCTGACCAGGGCAGCGGTTTTACTCTCTGGTCTTCAGGCAAGCTTTATTTATTAAAATACAAATGAAATATCACTATAGGAAGCAGTTCATTTCCTGTAAAAAATGAAGACTGTCTTTCCATTCTGTCTCTAGAAAACACAACTTTTAATGCAGCTACTGTCTTGTCTGGAGTATCCACAGGGCCTTTTCTGTGACCTTTAATTCTTTGAGTAACATTTTACTCAATGGCAAAGTAAGAGAAGGAGAATTAAGCGCTAAATGTGTATCATGAAGTGGACTAGGAATCATTTTTTTTATCCACTGCACTGGCATGTCAGAAAGGATGCGTCCGTGGAGAATCCTAACACGGAAGGCATATGCTGGCCTTTGAGATTTCCTGCGTCAGTTGTGTTGGAGGTCCTGATATGCTCAGATGTCAGAATGCTAGTCTTCGCAGGATGAAAGTTATCTAGACTTGTGACCAAGTCCATTATTGTCACCGTTACTTGGTTAAAAAAGAATTTCCTTCCAGAAAACAGGTGACAAACAGCTTCCGAGAATCGCTGAGAACCCACAGTAATCCTCTCACTACTTTCCTTTGCTTGTTTGTTTGTTTAGGTACGTGACTGCTGCTGCTGGTGTGTGTGTGTGTGTGTGTGTGTGTGTGTGTGTGTGTGTGTGT
>NW_004949097.1:12878534-12881344 GCF_000317375.1 Microtus ochrogaster | reverse complement strand
AGGTCATACAGACAGGGACGGGACACACATCATACAGACAGGGACGGGTCACAGGTCATACAGACAGGGACGGGACGCAGGTCATACAGACAGGAATGAGACACAGATTCTATGCAGTCAGTATGAAAACCATAACTTGGCTCAGGCAGGAGTTTGGCAAGGGACCACTGAGTGGCACTTCCCTTTGTTTTAAGATTTTGAATTAAGAATTTGACTTGATGTCACTAGGCATATGATTCAAGTTTAAGGCAATGTTTTCCCAGATTCCTGGAGGCTCAGACTGAAGTGTGGTTTGACACCTATGCCAGAAACCAAGTGATATCACTCAGAAAGTCTAGCCTCTGCCCTCCAGAGTTCCTAGGCAGGGTGAGGATGCTTCGAAGGGAGCACAGGCTAGACCAGGCAGTGTGAGGGGTCAAGAGAGTCCAGGAAGAGCTGTCTGGTGGAGGAGAATAGAAGGGGTGAATTCAGCTTCCTGCAGGAAGGAAGTGCAGGGGGTCCTGTGGCTGGTCCATGGCACATTTGTGTTTGGAAAGTTCTGGAAGGGTGAAGGGGAATTATAGGAGCAGAGACATAGCTCAGGGCTTGTCTGTGAACTGAAGGAGGGTGGACAGTATCTTTTTTTTTTTTGCTTTATAAATAATACCATTCAAAATTTCCACCTCCTCCCCTCTTCCCATTTCCCTTCCCTTCCCCCCTACCCCTTCCCCTCCAGTCCTAAAAGAGGGCAGGGTACCCTGCCTTGTGGGAAGTCCAAGGCCCTCCCCCCTCCTCCAGGCCTAGGAAGGTGCGCATCCAAACAGACTAGGATCCCAAAAAGCCAGTACATGCAGTAGAATCAAATCCCAGTGCCATTATCATTGGCTTCTCAGTCTGCCCCCATTGTCAGCCACATTCAGAGAGTCCCGTTTGATCTCATACTTGTTCAGTCCTAGTCCAAGCTGGCCTTGGTGAGCTCCCCTTAGATCAGCCCCACCGTCTCCGTGGGTGGGTGCACCCCTCGCGGTCCTGACCAGTCCCACCGTCTCCGTGGGTGGACGCACCCCTCGCGGTCCTGACTTCCTTGCTCATCTCCCTCCTTCTGCTCTTCAACTATGGACATTATCTTTGAAGCCAAGGAATGGTGTAGAATTTGCATTTCATTTGTGTTTCAGAGTTGAACTGTTCGGTGTAGTAGCTACGGGCCATCTGTTGGCCACTAATTGAAGTCAGTGTTGAGATGAAATAGTATTTAAAAGTTAGTTTCCTGGTCATGCTGGCCCCGTTTCTGTTTGCCCATTAAGCCTCCCACATGGAGTATCACAGGTGGGGATGCTGCTGTCGCCAACAGAAAGTGCCGGTGGGCAGGGGTGATGGTAGCTGCCTTGGAGCCCGTGGAAGAGATGGAGTCAGAGGCAGGGGGGTGATGGAGGAGATGGAGGGTGGATACCACTCAGCAATCCCGAAGGCTAGAACCAAGGGCGTGATCTTGGAATGACAAGGAGATGTTTGAAGATGTTTCCAGAAGGCAGACATTAATAGAAGTCCATTGAGCAGTACAGGCAGAAGGATTTCCGCTTTGGAGGTTTGTTGAGGACACTGGCCCTCCAGAGAAACTGTAGAGGCGCCGCATCAATGAAGAAGGTAATTCAGTTAGTGAACTGATTCGCTTAGGCACTCTGCAAAGGCAGTGCGTACTCTAAGTGCCAAGGCATTTCCCCAGCCGCCACCTAGTTTACTGCAGTTAATCCGAGGTGTTTCACCAAGAAACAGTGTTAATAGCTGCAGGTTTCTTGTCATTTAGAAGTTTGGGGATCGAGGGGGCTGACAGTAGATTTTGATCTCATCGGGGCCTCTTCGGAGATTTAACAGGATGGCGTGTTTAACTCAGACTCCCAGAAGCCTGGCAGCCTGAGAAGCTAGGGGCCAACTGAATGACAAATGCCAGGAAGTCAGGGCAGTGTTTCCCCGGGATCGGGGTGAACGGTGCGTCGGGGGTACCACTGCACAGGTCAGGGTGTAGCCATGAGTGGCTTCATGCAGAGCTGTCAAGGGGAGCCCACCTGAAGGGAGTGCAGGCTGAGTTCTCACAGCGTGCCCTGCACAGGGGAGAAGCGGAATTGATGAGTGGAAAAACCCGAAGTCCAGCTGATGCTCTGTACAAATGCATTTGAAAACCATGCTGGGGACTGTCCTCCTTTTCCACGGAAGGGAAGTAACCAGCAGGCCACCTGGACATTCAGGCTCTCACTCTCTTTTCCACCCTTGGGAGACGTATTTATAATTTGAAACATGGATGTGTTTTAGACATTCCTGGTCAAAAGAGATTACATAATCCTTGAGCTGCTTTTGAGTTTATAGGTATTTACAGTGCCAACTGGGCAAAGGAAGCCTATAATAGTACAAAGAAAAGAACTGTCACGCCTGTGGTCCCCTGTGTGCCAGGTTTCAAGCAGACATTTAGCCTTTCTCTGGACCCGAGCTCCCTCCTGTGAGATCAAGGCCATCGTCTGTGTCTAAGGGGTTGTGCTGGAGTTAAGACAGGAATGTAAGCACTGTGTTCACAGAAAGACTAGGAGATTCCAGGTACCTCCCCTCTTGTAGAGGAAAGAGAGAGGGCGGAGGGCAGGCTTCTGTCCCCATGAGCATCAACGTCCTTGTAACCAACTGTCGGCTCTGTCATAGTGTATAGTTGTTTATGTGTTTGTCCATCCGTCTGTGCACTGTGTACATGTTTACATGTGTTTGTCCATCCCTCTGTGCACTGTGCACTGTGTACATGTGTTTGTCCATCCCTCTGTGCACTGTGCACTGTGTACATGTGTTTGTTC
>NW_004949097.1:12853876-12878434 GCF_000317375.1 Microtus ochrogaster | reverse complement strand
CATCCCTCTGTGCACTGTGTATATGTGTTTATTCATCCGTCTGTGCACTGTGTACATGTGTATATGTGTTTGTCCATCCCTCTGTGCACTGTGTACATGTGTACATGTGTTTGTCCATCCCTATGTGCACTGTGTATATGCCTGTCAGTGACTTTTGTTATTCATAAGCAGGGCCCTACCCAGGCCTCCACAGTGTGGACATAAAACCCTGGCTGAAATGTAGAACTAACTATTTAGTTACAAACTAGATAATAAAGACATTTGGACTTCATGTGGTCACACAGACATGTCACTAGGTTCTCGCTCAGTAATGCCACTTCCCTGGGGTGTACACGATTTAGGTGGCCAAGGTGAGGGTGATGGATTCGGACAGCACAGCTGGGAGCTCACTGATGCTGTGCCTTAGACCTCTTTTGCCTGTTACGACAGGGGTCCTCTTGGAACAGGCTAACATGGACCTTAGAACCGTCCCTCATCACATGGGAAGGGCACGCTCCAGCAGGGGCTCACTCTGTCATAGTGCAGGCTAACACGGACCTTAGAACTGTCCCCCATCACATGGGAAGGGCACGCTCCAGCAGGGGCTCACTTTGTCTGGACTGGAGCTCATGTTCCAGAGGCTGACTTCAAGCTCCTGATATTCCCATCTCCACCCCCCAAGGGCACGCTGCCATGCCTGGCTTTGATATTACCGTCTAGAGACCAGCTTACTTGGGGCTGGGGAGAGGCCTCCGCGGGTAAGCTGCTTGCCAGAAAACCATAAGGCCCTGAGTTTGACCTCTCAAACCTGCCTAAAAAGAGCCAGGCATGGTGATTTGTGCTTGTAATCCCAGCATCCGGTAGACGGAGACAGGCTTCCTGGGGCGCTCTGGCCGGCCAGCCTAGACAACTAGGGGGGCTCTAAGCTGGTGAAATACACTACAAAGAAAGAAAGGAAGGAAGGAAGGAAGGAAGGAAGGAAGGAAGGAAGGAAGGAAGGAAGAGTCTGAAGAACCACGCATGTGCACGTGCCCACAGTGTATTTGTTTGTAGATGGGCCAAGCTTCCACCAGATGGCACTAAACACTTACTACCTAACTTCAATGCTCTACAGTTAGTTACAAACTTACCACTGAAGAGACTCTAAAGAGGACAGGTGTCCCACACCTGTGTGTCTAGGCATGCCCAGTGGGGGACGCAGGAGGATTAGATGCTCAGGACCCCCTCACCCCAACAGTTGTATACTGAGGTGAGAACTGCACGAGCTGCAGGAGACAGTTTTTCAAACAAAGAAACAAACACCAACCAAAACACCAAAACCAAAACTACAATTAGCTGAAGAAAAAGAGAAACCACCAAAGAAATGGCTCCGTGGGAAGATGACACAGCAGATTGAGGCCCTGGCTTGCGGATGTAGTCTCTGGGACCCTTGGACCTGCTTGCTGCTCTTGAAGTTTTGGTGGGTCTCAGCACCCATGTCTCCAAAGGATCTGGTGCCCTCTTCTGGTCTCCACGAGAACTGTACTTAGGCGCACAAACTGGTGGGATGTCTATCCCCCACCCCCCACCCCAACACACACAGGGGGTGGGGGAAGAAAGCAAGAATATAAGCATGTCTCATGGGCTCTGTGATTTCAGGCCTTTTCTGGCTGTGGTGTGGATGGAAAGCTGGAATTGCAACTCTTTTGACTCTCGTTGCCAACACGTAATGGCCTGACTTCTCCACTGTCTGTCTTCGGCAGCTGATGAAGACTGTGTCTTTCTATTGCGGTCATCTGTGTTCTTCTCCTTCCGCCATTCCCTTGGTTCTGAGGACCACGAAGTCGACCTTGGATATTTAGCTGCCTTAGGGATGTAGCAAATATTTTTAAAGTTTGGGTTATTTCACCATTAAGCAGTGATTTTTTTTTTTTCCTAGTGCCGGGGTTAAAACTTGAGAATCAAGCATATTTTTCTGTCGTAGCTTCTATACTTAGATGCTGCTGAATATAAAAATATAAGATTGATTTTATATCATTTATTTAAAAGTCCCATTTGTCTTGAGTGATCTTCCCTTTAACTTAAAAGCCTCTTGTTCTAGGCCCTAGACCTAGGGGGATCTATAAAGGCCTATTTGGTGTGGAATCATTCTGTTTTGTTCCACACCCTCTGTTTCCTGGAGGCAGAAAAGCAAGAAGCAAAAGTCACTCAGGGTGTGCCGTCATGCCCCAAGCTCATGCTCTCCCACCACTGTGACACCGTGTGACTGTATGGCAGGACTGCGTGACGGTCCTCACGCAGTGGGCCAGTGCTCCACTGTGAAGCAGGATGGGAGAGTATTTCTCAGAAGCAGAATTATGAAGTCAAATGCATGAACTCTCAAAAAAATCTGTAAAAGTGTCACATAAGAGACTCTGCAAAAAAGGTCCCCGTTTTATCTCTGTGTGGTATTCTTTCTCCCTCATCTCAGTTAAAATCAATCCACCCTTCAAGGATGACCTCTGACACCATGACTCCTACCCCCTCCTCTGACCTATATTATTTACAAATCATTCATATCTGCCTCCTAGCTCTGTGATGTCACATCCGGCTTCCTAGTATAGCTCATTATATTTATGTCTTATTTTCCTTCCTAGGTCACAGGGTCAGTGATCAGGCACAGGACTCTTGGCTAAAATACCACTCACCACAAGTTCTGGCTCTTAGAGATGCTCTATTACTGTTCATTACAAGAGTTCTCTCTCTCCCTTGTGACAGAGTTATAATTTAGTTTTTAACATACTGCATCATTTTCCTTTAAAGTCTTAAAATTGCCAGGAACTTCCTTAGGACATCTTTTTCCCCCTTCTTTAGTGATGTTCTTTTTCTATACATCCTTCGCCGATGACTTTGGTGACTACGTCTGTTGGGAAAGGACAAAGCGGTAGAATTTGAGGGGTACAGATTTTATCGCTGACAGCAAGGGAAGGAATGCATGTGGCTGTGAGTTTGTTTGGATGTTTCCCCTTCTCTGTGGTGACATTACTAGCAAAAGCAACTTGAGGGAAGGGTGGTTCACTGTGGCTCACAGTTGCAGGGTGTGGCATGTCCTGGTGGGAGCACATGGTGGCAGGAGTCGGGGGTGACCGCCCCGAGTGAAGAACATGGGATGCATCTCCACGGGCACAGAGTGTTCTGCATTGGGTTAGTTGTCCTGATTCCTGTTTCTGTGCAGATCCGGATTATAGCCGTGTCATGGTTTTGAGCTTGGCTTTACTTTCTGTTACATGGAACTAAGTATTCTAATTCACACGGAGTGAAAACATGACCCTTAGATACAGTTTGGTAGCTTCATAGAGGTGGCTCGTCTGTTGTTGGGTAAGACAAAAGCACTTTAAGGAAGGTTGATTTTGGCTTGCCCTTCTGGGCTGTGTTCCGTCATGGCCATGGCTGGAGCTCGTGAGACTGGCCGCATGGCGTCCCAATCAGAACAGAGTGACAAATGCTGTGCTCAGCTTTCTGTTTCAGGCACTCTGGGATCAAATGGTGTCTCTTACTGTTATAGGCTCTTCTCACCTCAGTTAACACAATCAAGATAATCCTCACAGGTTTGCCAGAAGGCCGGCAAGTCCAGATTCTGCCAAAGTGAGGATCAACAGTGAGCTCCATAGCAATGTGTGTGTTTGTGTGTGTGTGTGTTTGTGTGTGTGTGTGCATGCACATGTGTGCACGTAGCATGCAGGTACACACGGGGCTTGAACACAGGTCATCAGTCTTGAGGCAAGCACCTTTATCTTGAGCCATCCTGCTGGCCCAGGCTCATTCCCACTGTCACTTTTTAGTTAAATCTAGTTTTGCTTTGTTTTTCAGCTTAATCCTGACTATCGAGATGCTCAAAATGAGGGCAAGACTGTGGTAAGTAGAAGTTCTTCTCAGTGTGTTCCAAATGTTTCGTGTTCTATTTTATATGAGTAAATCAAAGCTTTAGCAACAGACTTGAAGACTGGGGGCCCCAGGACAGAACCTCTTAATTGAAGGGAAGTTTCCAGAAAGAGAAAGAAGAGGGCTCAGGGGATTCCCCCATGCTAGGGACATTTCCACCTCTTGAAGACTGGTCATTGCGAGGCATTGAGGCTTCTGTAGTGGGTCTAGGTTCAGTTTCCAGAAGTACACAAAAGTAGAATCAGGCAAGTTGTTAAGGTGGGACAGAAGATTCTCCTTCTTGGATTGAAAATGATTTGGCTTCTATTTGAGGGGAGCAATTAAAACTGCAATCTGGTTGCCATGGGTGATGTTTCTGATATTTTGAAGTGCCCTGCGGGCGTGCCACGCTCTTTATTTATTTATTTGTTTGTTTGTTCATTTGTTTGTTCATTCTTTTGTCTGTCTGTTTTGAGACAGATTTGTCCTCATAGCCCCGGCTGTCCTGGAACTGGCTTTGTAGAGATCATAGAGATCACAGAGATCCACCTGCCTCTGCCTCCTGAGTGCTGGATCAAAGGTGTGCGCCACCGCTGCTGGACAAGAGTCCCACTCTTCACATAAATTCTCACAGAAGAGTTTCACGTGGCCCACGTTGTTTGTAGCAGGGAGTGTGGGGGACAGTAGGGCGAGTTTTGTTCAACCCAAAGTTTGGAGACTCAGGGAAGCTGGCATAGACAAACCTCTGGGTTAAAGACACTCCTGAGGGATGGGTCCAGCTACCAGAGTCGGGTGCTGGAAGGGAGCAGGGACCGCTCACACATGCAGATGCTATCACAGGGAGCAGGGACCACTCACACATGCAGATGCTATCACAGGGAGCAGGGACCACTCACACATGCAATGGTTATCACAGGGAGCAGGGACCGCTCACACGTGCCGATGCTATCACATCATCCTTTTGGTGCACAGTGTTGGTCAGCCGGGAGGAAGACATGTTGTTGGCGCTGTCACCAGGGGTCTGTTAAGAGGCCTGATTTGGTTGTCAGTGAGGCCGCTTTGCATCTGCCATTGTGTGCAGTTATAACTATAATTAGTCAAATAAACGAAAACAGACACAAATGCAAAAAGTTAAAAAAAAAACCCAGCAAACAAGTCCACATTCCCCCATCTGTCTGTCTGTGAAGCGTCTGTTTAGAATGTTAGCTCATCCTTTGGGCTGTTTGTTCTCTTGCTGTTGATGTGAACCAAGAAGAATCGTGTCTGGGCATTCACTCCTTGTCAGGTGTCATGCATATCTCTGTGGTCCTCCCTATATCTCTCCCCTCCTCCGAGGCCCCCTCCCTCTCTTCCTCACCTTCTGCCTTACGATCTGATGTAATACCATGTGTCTGCGCTTTGTCCCCTGTGCTGTCTAAAGAATCCTCACACGGACGGTATCCTGTTGCATGGTTTTTACCACCAGGAAAATGAAAATCAAAACCACATTGCAACATCTTCTCCTTCCAGCTAGAATGACCATTGTCAAGAAGGCAATATGACGGATGCTGGCGAGGCTGTGGAGAAAGAGGCCTCGTACACAGCTGGTGGGGTGGATAGTCGTTATGGATACAGCGTGGCAATTCCTCAAAAAATTAAGTTCATAACTACAGTCCGAGCCAGCAGTCCCACTATTGGGTAACAGCCCTACACAGACAAAGCTGTTGCATTGATACAGGCTTTCACGCCTGCATTTGCTGCAGCATTCCCCCACCAGCAGAGACAGGGAACGAGCCCGTGTCCATCCATAGCAGAGTGGGCTGCAAGGGTCACCACTGCAGCGTGGAGCCCAGGGCCTTGTCTGGGACAGGCAGACATTCTACCGACTGAGCTCAACCGCAGCCCCAAGGGTCTGATTTGATGGTGGCAGTGTTGTGTGGTTCCCCAGCTTCGTGGCTTGTTTTTTATACGGCTTAGTAGACCCAGGAAGGACTTCTGGACTCAGCTCAGTCCCTTTGAACCCCTCTTTCTATTTCATTATCAGCGCTAAAGTAGGAGTGGAGCTGAGGGTCAGGCTGCTGGCCCAGCAGGAGCTGAGTTTGTGTTATAACATCTCAAATACAGAGGTAGCCTATTTGATTGGTTAGGCCTGTTTATATTTGTTTTGAGCGAGGCTGGGGTTTTGGTGCTGGCTACAGGGGGAGTTCCCCTGCTGCTTTCCGTGTCCCAGGGTGATTATGTCATGTTGTGGGCAGCTTCTTCAGCAGGCCTGCTTGTTCACATTCTGGAGATGCCTGCTTCCCTTGCTGTCTAATTGGCTGGTGTGTCTGCCTGCCTACCTCACCTTGTGACCCAAGAATAAAACCAGATCAGAACCACAGAAACCCTGAATAAAAGATGTTAGTAGGTTTAAAAAGATACAAGAAGCTCGGCCTGTGATATGGACTTGTCTTCCAAGCTTCTCCAGTGGCTGAGGCAGGAGGATAACAAGTTCAAGGCCAGCCTTAGTGAAACCCTGTCTTAAGGGGAGGGGGTGAGATGGTTCTGGGGGTACTCGCTGCTCCTGAGGGTCTGAACTCTGTCCCTGGGCCCCACATGGTAGGAGAACATCAGCTCACAAAAGTTGTCCTCTGACCTCTACATATGTGACCTCCACACGTGTGACCTCTGCACGTGTGACCTCCACATGTACATTGCACCACCTGCCCTCCTGTACACCTAATAACGAAATGTAATAACAAATTATAAAGACTGTTGGAGGTATGACTCATTGATACATGTGAGGCCCTAGGTCCCCGAGTTCTGGGGAAAGCTGCTTTTCCCAGGAGGGGCACCACCAAACCTTGCTGCTGTGTGGCTGAATTCCCGCTTTGCCCTGCTTCCTGCTGTGCAAGGTGACTGAGCTGCTGGTTGTGTGGGCAGAGCAGAGTGAGTGAACGCGGACATGCTACTTTACAGAGCGGATGGGAACTAAGAGTCTGTGCTAAGCAGCCGACCCACCGTGAAATTCACCTTGTCCTAATCCAGACTTGTTTGGCTGGGGTTCCTTCCTCCTCCTCATTCCTTACCTCCACTTCAGTTGAGAGGAAACACTCCTGCGTGTGAGAGCCAGTCCCCTGCCTCAGTGAATCACATGCAGGGCAGGGCAGGTGGTCTGCACTCTGTTGACGATTGGGACTGGACTTTGCCAGTCACCTCTGAGAGACAGCCAGCGGCAGAGGGGATTTAATAATCCCCTCGCCAGAGCCCCAAGCTTACGTGTAAACAAAACCTAGACCGTGAAGGTGTAGTGTGCACAGTGTGGCTCCTTGTTTCGTAGTCTGTCTGTCACACTGCAGTAATCATGCTTCTGTCTGAAGAGGAAAGGAGGGGGCTGTTACAGTTGACACACGAGGTCACTTTCCCAAAACAGCACGCGGCTTCTCTCACACCCGTGCTCCAGGGACACTCATGGTAGAGTAGCTCCCTTTATTTCCCTGTGTTGACAGCTTAAGGACCTGCTAATATATTTTTTTTTTTACTGTAATTCTGAGACCTTTATCAAAACGTGGCCTTCCATTTTTGAAGTTTCAGAGGTTAATGCATGGTGTCGCCGAGATGAGGTGGTGTGTGTCAGAGCTCCCATTAAGACCAAATTGCCATGTTCATTTTACAAAGGGGTTCTTTGTAATTGGAATCTTACAAATGTACAGCTTCCCTGAGCTCCCGGTAAACACTGGCACCGTGCCAAGCCCGGCTGGGAACCGCGAGGTCATTATTTCTTCTTGAAGGTCCTCTTCTTTTCCCCTCGACAGTGGGGATTCTTTTTTTGATTCTCTGTAATGTCATTCATGATAAGAAACATTGCCGTGTTTATGTGGCATAGGATCTGATTATTTTGAAGGAGATTCTGTTGCTGAGATTGGGGTTTCTTGGCATCTGTAGCAGTGGGTACCCAGGACCAGATAATTCTTTGTGGTTGCCGCTGGAGGTCCTCTGAGTGAGTGGGGTGTCATCTGCGTGGGTGGTAGTGGGTGTTCCCTGCATGTCCTGCACCCTCTGGATGGGATGGTGATGGTATCATTGCTGTTCTCATCTTATTGGGTGCCAGCAGCAGCCCCACCTACTCCAGCTCTCAGCTGTGGCAACCAAAAATGTGTCCAGGAATTGCCAGATGTCCTCTTAATTGTCAAAATCCTCCCGTGTGGCCAGCCACAGACCGAGTGTCTTTATGTACACAGGGATGGATGCTCTAGAGACTGGAGTCTGTTGAAGCAGTACTTTCAAATTCTGTTTTGTAGAGTTTGGAGATGGGGTCCAGGTGCTGGCAGAGCTTAATGTTGCTTTGCGTTTTACTCCTAGCTCCTGGGCAGTAAGGGGTGCAGGCCAAGAAAGCAGAAAGGGTCCCAGCAGGGGGCTCTGGGGAGGAGGCTTACAGAGATAAAGCACCTGCCACTTTCTAGGCAGCCTGGAGTGTGAGGCTTTTTCAAGACAGAGCTGGAGGGTGGGTGGGGTGTTGGTGACGCAGCAGCCTCCTCCTGCAGTGGGAACCTCAGCTCCGAAAGGCGGACACAGCTTCTCCTAGTGTGTCTCAGGCCCAACAGTACAGGCTATGTGATGTTTGATGCAAAGGTGTTCTGGGGTGTCCCGAGGTGCACCTCCCCAGGAGCGGGGTCTGGACCGGGGCAGAGCCATCACTTCTTTGTGGCTTTGTGTAAGGGCCGCTGTCTCCCTGTGTAGCCCTGGAGGTCTGGGTTATCCAGGCCATGAAGACTGCTTAGTTGAGCGCTTGCTTTGCTCGACTAGTTGAGGACCTGAGTTAACTCCAGCAGCTGTGTGGAAGTAGCTGGCTATGGTGGGAGGCAGAGACAGGCAGGCTCCCAGGGATTGCAGACCAGCCAGCCTGGCCTGCTTGTCAGGATCCAAGTCCCCGTGAGAGACCTCATCTGGTACCCACATCCCCACACCCGTGCAGGAGTGCAGGCACACACACAGCACACAGGGGTGCATGCACACCCACACATGTGGACATGTACATGCACTGCTATGTGCACACTCTCACAGACACACAAACTTATCTGGAACGTGCCTATTTGATAAGCACTCAGTGGACAGGTGGCATTCTGGGACCCCAGCTCCTAAGCTGGGCCCGCGTCAGAGAGCACTTGCTGGTATGGAACAAGGCACCTGTTTAAGCTCCGTTGGCTCGTAATACATGTTTATGATGGAAGGCAAATGACGATGTTTCCAAGATTCTTTGAAGAGCGCTCTAGTGTGTGTCTGTTTTTCCTCACAAATTGGTGTGTGTTTGTAAAAAAGCCCCACAGCCCACGAGCTTGAACAGAATTGTCTTCACGTTGTAAAGACGCCGGATCGCCTTTCTTGCTTATTGAAGCTACATTCATTCTTACATATGTAACTAGGGTTTTTGGTGACTCTGGCAGTCCTGACGGGCCAGGCTTGACATCCTGATATGCCAGTTACAGAGAGGACCGAGAGTGAGGAGCACAGAGAAGAGACGGTTTTTGGGTGGCCACAGTGGGAAGAGGGACAGATGAGGGACCAGTGAGCTCATTTATCTTTAGGGTCCTGGCACAAGCTCTTGGTCTAACCAGGGTAAGAGTGGGGTATAACTGTGACCCCGGTCAAGGCTCTGTCTGGTTCCCACACCCTTCAGGCCCCACGGCCATCTGAAGCAGTTACTGCTGCCACCATCGCTTGACTGGATCAATGAGTTCCCACGGAGTGAGCATGCCTGCCCAGGGTGCAGCCCTGCCCCCCACTGGTGACCACCCTCATTGTGGGCCTGTGCACCCTTTGAGACTTTTCTTCCTGGAATCCAAGGTGACTGCAGGTTCAGGACAATGACGTCTGGAGGGCATTGAGATAGAGGAGGATGACGGATACTCGTTGAGTGTCGAGTGCACGGCTCTGTGCAGGATCAGTCAGGCTCCTGAGCCTAAGGGAAACCGGGAAGGGGGGCAGAGAAGCCAGGCTTCCAACCTGCCTTTCTCCAGCCCGTGTGGCGTCTGCTTAGAAAAGCAGCTCCCAGGTGCCTGGTATGCTCATAACTCATTATTCACATTTAATTGCTTAAAAATTCCAAGGGGCAGGCTTAATGTTTACTTCCAAACTGTTGATGAGCAGAGTTTGTTAAGTAAATTAGAGTGTGGGAGAGCTAGAGCAGGAGGCTCCGGTAGCCAGGCTCTTGTAAGAGACATGTAGGCATGTCGGACGTACCCCCACACAATTGTGAAGTTATTTATTACAGGAATTTGCTGTGTATGAAAACAAGGGCCAGTGAGGAGGATGGAAAATACAATAGCACAGTCCATGTGTCCTATGTAGTTACAGATCTAGAATACTGTGAATAATTTGCAGTGGCTTGTTTTAATTAACCCTAATCAGTGAGATTTTGAAAAATGTATTTTGAAAAGAGTCATTGCAGGGCAAGCATCAAAATGCAGGGAGGCTCCTGGCCGCTCTGATCGGGTACCATGGGCAGATGTTACCAGGGAGAGCGGTCTAGGAGACTGTCTCTAGGAATCTAGGTCTGGAATCTTCTTGTAAGTCTACAAAAATCATCTCAAAAGAGGGGTGGACAGAGGGCTGAACCCCACTAACTGTACGTATGGAGAACTGGTGGACAGACTTCAAATACTGACAACTTCCAGTTACTAACTAGATCTAAATAGCTGTACCGATAACACATTTCACCCAGAGAATGTGTCTCCAAAGCTAAATTATAAAGGTAAGTGGAGGGAAAGCTCTGTCAGGAAGTTAGGTGACACACTTCTTTTAGGGAAATGGTATTGTTCCAAGAACACTGGCAACATCTCTTTGTCCTCTACACCAGACATGTTTGGAATCATGCGCACTGACCTGTTGAGGTTAAAGACTGGTCTCCATCAATAAAGCCCACCTTCCAAACATGGTTCAGTTCAACTGCTAAGAACTTGCTTTCCTGAACTCAGCTGGGTTTTAATTCTAACCCCCTATCTGTGGGAACCATGTAAGCCCCGCTGTAGTCCAGATGTGGGGCCTGTGTTCCGTGGGTTGGAAATTTGATGCTCAGTGGGGTTGGGTTCCCTGAGAGGAAGTGGGCATGAGGCCCCCGTGACAGAGAGACCTCACTCAGATTCCTGGGCTAGCCTGCTGGGACTCGGTTGCTCTGGCTCAGGGTGTGGTGTTCTTCATGTCATGGTATGGCACCAAGGCCCTTGACAGTTGATGTCCCTATGTGCTTAGACACCCTGCTTCCAGAATCAAGACCTTAGAAAGGACCTGGCCTGTTGCAGCAGCAGCAGCAGCAGCAGCAGCAGCAGCAGCAGCAGCAGCAGCAGCAGCAGCAGCAGGCGGAGTGGGGCATGCTCGGATCTCACCGCCTGGGCATCCCTGACATGTCCTCTGACTCATCTAGGAGCTGACTCTTCTTGCTGATCAGCTCTGTGTCCTCACGTTCTCGGTCACCTCCATCACAGTGCTCATGATATCTGTGGTTCTTTTGGCAGCAATAGCATTGTGGGGTCCCCAAAGCTCCTTAGCAGCTGTTGTCATTGCAAATGAAACATACATCCTGTTTCCCTATTCTTTCTTCCAGAGTCCTGGCTCCCTCTTCTTGCACCCCCTCTGACCTGTTCTCCCTCTGCCGCCTTCTTCACCATCTTTAACAGCAGAGCTCAGCATAGGACGGCTTTTGTCCTGGGGAAGGAACTCCAGCTGGGAGCAGTTGCTCATGTTCTTAATCCCAACACTTGGCAGGCTGAAGCAGGAGGATTGCTGTGAGTTTGAGGCCAGCCTGGGCTACTTAGAAGAAGGAAGGAAGGAGAAAGGGAAGAAAATGTTTGTAGTCACACATAGTGTCCTGTCACACATAGTATCTGTCACACATAGTATCCCGCCATACATAGTATCCCGCCATACTTAGTATCCCGTCACACACGGTATCCCGCCATACATAGTATCCCATCATACATAGTATCCCACCATACATAGTATCCCGTCATACATAGTATCCCACCATACATAGTATCCCATCATACATAGTATCCTGCCACACATAGTATCCTGCCACACATAGTATCCCGTCACACACAGTATCCCCCCATACATAGTATCCCGTCATAACATAGTATCCCCCCATACATAGTATCTCCCCATACATAGTATCCCGTCATATATAGTATCCCCCCATACATAGTATCCCCCCATACATAGTATCCCGTCATACATAGTATCCCGCCATACATAGTATCCCGTCATACATAGTATCCCGCCATACATAGTATCCCGCCATACATAGTATCCCGCCATACATAGTATCCCGCCATACATAGTGTTCCATCACATATGGTATCCCTCCATACATAGTATCCCGCCATACATATTATCCCGCCATACATAGTATTCCATTGGTCCAGTACAAGAGGGTCACATGTCCCCAGCCCCCTCCCACCCAGCCTTCCTGCCCCTGTCACTGGCAGTCAGGGCTGTGGTTTCCCATTTTTGAGCCTCTGGAGAAAGTCGCTGCTCTGCCAATCACAATTTAACATAATCCCTGAAAGTACTTCTCGTGGACCAATGAAATTACCTCCTTCAATTCCCTTCACCCCTTTCTCCTTTCTTTCCTTCCTTCCTTTCTGTTGTCTGTCTGTCTGTCTGTCTGTCTTTGTTTGCATGGATGACTTTTTGAGGAGCTCTGCAGCCAGCCTGGAGCGCAGGTCTCTCTGTGAGGTAGGGTTGTGGTTTTCGTGCTTGAATGTGATCTGCATTGCTCTCGTGCCGTCATGCTCGCAGGAGGAATCCCTGGACCACACGTTTTCATGATGATGATACCAACTTACATCCCACCCACAGGGTACAGGGTTCCCTGTCTCTGCTCCTTTGACCATTTATCCCTTGACTTTGACCATGCTGTCCTGATCAGGGTGCTCTGCAGTGGCTTTGATTTACATTTCCCCTGTAACTAGAGGGGGTGAGCATCTTCTCCTAGGTCCTTCTCTATCGGTCGTTCGTCTGTCTTCCTGAGCCCTTGGAATTTAGAGAGTTTGGGTCACTGTTTCTTCTCTGCGTTTGACGTAATTGTAGAGGGTCAAATCACTACATTGTAAATAGGTATAAAGTCACTAGAGAAGGGGCCATAACTATTGTGATTTAAGGACATGCTCGGATCAGGCCACTGCCCAGGGAGCATGGGCCTTATGATTGCCCATAATCATCACAAAGGCTGTGCACCCTGATTGTCTGGGGCATTCAGAATAGACATTCCTACAACAAACTCTCACCTTATCTCCTGATTAACTGCAATAGTTACTACTAAATCTGAAGATGCTGAATAACTTTGAACCTCTTCAACAGAGAGACGGAGAGCTTCCCACTTCAAAGAAAAAGCGCCAGGCAGGGGAGAAGATCATGTACACTTTGGTCTCCGTTCCACACGGAAATGACATCGCGTCCCTTTTTGAACTCGATGCCACAACTCTTCAGAGAGCTGACTGCCTGGTTCCAAGGTAAACAGAAATATAAAAAGAAATCAATAAGTCAAAAGAAGTAGGATGAACAGATGTTCCTTTGAATAGTTTTCCCAAGAGGTAGAAATTAAAAGTATAACAGTAATATAATTTTTACAATAGAAGAGAGCATGAGTGAAGAAAATGCACACAAAGCATTGTGCCTCTCTCAGGTGAACAGATGAATATAGTTTGTTTTATTTGTATAAATAATTAAAGTGTGCAGGACCAAAGAAGTCCTGAAAAATTTATTCTTATTAATCATGTGGCCTTTGGTCACAACAATGAAACCTAATCTAATAATTTTTAGTCTAAATTTTATCCCTTGCCTGTCATATTTCCTGCTCAGCTCATTCCCTTGTTCATTTTGTTAGTGGTTCAGCTAAGAAGTGTTTCTTGATTGTCAGTTGCAAGGTAGACCACACCCTGGGCATCAAGATGAGAAATGAGGTCAGACCAATAAACACATGAGCTCAGGTCGCTCTCGAACTTGGGGGTCACAGCCAGTGCCCCAAGTCAGGTCCGGGCACCTGTGCTCATGAAACCAATTAAGAGAGTCAAATTAAAAATAGAAAACTGAAAGAGAAGGTTTATTTGATGTAGCCAAATGAGAGAGATCTGAGAACCCCACCCCAATGTGAGTCCACCTCTCCCTCCTCCTTGCTCACTAATACAGCCTGTGAAGACATGCACTCTGCTGCTATGGCCTGACCCAAGCGTCTTTCTTCTTGTATGGTGTCTTAGGGTTTTTACCACTGTGAAGAGACACCATGAACATGGCAATGCTCATGAAGGAAAACGTTTCATTGACTCTGGCTTACAGTTTCAGAGGTTTAGTCCATTACCATCATGGGTGGCGTGCAGGCAGACATGGTGCTGGAGAAGGAGCTGAGAGTCCTATATCTTGATCCACAGGCAACAGGAAGTGAACCCTGTGCCACACTGGGCATAGCTTGAGCATATACCACCTCAGAGCTCACCCCCACATTGACTCACTTCCTTCAACAAGGCCACACCTGCTCCATTAAGCCATATCTCCTAATATTGCCACTCCCAGTGGGGTCCATTTTCTTTCAAACCACAAGATATGGGGACCTTAGCTATTACTCTGACTTAACTCATTTTAGATCTAAGTCAGCAAAAATGGGTAAATTCAGTGTAGGAGAACTTGCTTAAAGAGACGGTGAGCAGAACTCACCATCAGGTGCATAGACCCACCACAAGGCTACCAAGTCTTGCTTTGCACAGAGGTGTTAGCTCCTGCTGTTCCGTAGGGTTGGCCTTCTTTTCCCTGGTGTGAAGGATTTGTGCTATTGTGATTCAGCTGTTGTTCACTGTTGTAGCTAACAATAAACTTTCGACACTAGCCACGCTTACATTGCACATGGAATCCTTGAATATTTCTGTGTGCCGAGCCCCATGTCAAGTTTTTCAGAACTGCTATTTGCATTCAGCCTGGGTAACTCTCAGAGGTCAGAGGTCAGAGACTGAGTTACAATAGGTCTTCTCAAACTGGCTGAGGAAGATCTGAGCAATGGTTCCCGGTCCTTCTGAGAGCAACGAAGTCAGTCTCGCAGTGAGATGTGAACATTACCTCTTTTAAAAGCATTGCCCAGGGGATTCCAATATGGAGTGCAGGATTTCTTAAACTTTAAACTCTTACTCTATGACCTTTCCCTAGAGGGATATAAATAAATGTTTCCAGACACGGGGGGGGGGGGGCATTGAAACAGACCGAAGGAAAGATTCCACTCCAGTCCAATGAGTGAACCAATGGGTCTGTTCGTTTACTTACAGGAGCTTAGTGAGGGATTTCTTACAGGAATATGGGTGACCCCCCAAAATATGGGTCACTGTAAAGCTTGACTCTAGAATGGATGACAGTGTCCCCAGCTGTATAGATGTCAACCTCCTGTTCAGTTAACCTTTACCTGCCATGGGCTCTAGAATGTCATAAGATTATATATAGCTGGAAAGTGCAGGAAGACGTGGCTTCCTCAGCTGAGGGTCTGATTGCCCTCCCCACCTCCCCATGAAGGAGCATCAGCAGGTCCAATCCTGTGGGGACAGTCCCACACCTATTCTGATTAAGATGGTAACGGCCTTTCTGCTCAGAGGCTAGAGTTCCACAGTGGTGTGTTAGCCTGGTGAAATCCTGAAGCAGCCGTGGTGATCTGATAGATACAGTCTGAGAGTCCGTGGTCTGCAGGGGGTACTGCATGGGTGCTTTTCTAGAAAACCCCAGACTGGACTTTCTAGAGTAAGGGCCTGAGTGCAGCTCCCAATCCTTCCTTCCCAAGGCACACTTAGCAACTGTGACCAGTCCTGATGCTTGCCTCCCACTCTGGACACTGGTATGACTGGTATGTGTTGCAACCTAGACTTTGGGTTTCAAAGAGCTTCCCAGGTGACAGACAGCAGAGTTTGGGGGCAGTGACTTAGAAGGACAAGCTAATTGGCCTGTCTGTGCTCATGAAGTGGAGTATGACCCTGGAACATGGAATGTAAGTCTGCCGTGAACATTCCACAGTGTGGCCCTTATACCGTGGACAGCCAGACCCTGTCACACCCGGCCCAGCACATATCTGTGACATAGTCCCAGAGTCATTTAGTTCTGAAATTCTTGAGATCCTGTGGTTACTCTGGGTCATCTCGTCCCTCTGCAGCCTAGTAGTGTTGGCTGACTCCAGAGGTGCATGCAGGCTGACAGCATCCATGATCTGAAAATCTCATCTGAAATGACTTAAGAGGCAACAGTTTTTGAGAACCTATATGATGTCACAAGTGGAAAAGCCTACACCCGACTTTATGTGAAGAGTTGTAGTAAACATGTAGGCATACTTAAAATATTGTGTGAAATCACCTTTGGCCTAGATGGTTAAGGCACACGTGAAACACAAATGAATGTCATGTCTAGACTTGGGTTTCATCCCAGGATAGCTAACTAAACACCTCCCTAAAATGCTTTAAAAAAAACCCTAAAACGTCAACTACTCTCGTTCCAAGCTGCCTTTGTTGCTTTTTTATTATTGTGAAGAAGGGACGCCATGATCAAGGCAATTTGTAGAAGGAAGCACTCAGTTTGGGGATCCATGGTTCCAGAGGGTTAGAGTTCATGACCATCATGGTGGGAACATGACAGCAGGCAGACATGGTGCAGTGACAGGAGCTGAGAGGTCCATGTTGAACAATGACCACTCGGCAGAGAGAGAGGAAAGGAGCGAGAACCAGCTCCAACGGGCAAGGCTTTCGGAACCTCAGAGCTGGTCCCGTGATGCACCTCCTCCAGCAAGGCCGCCAGCTGGGAACCAAGCATCCAAACATAGAGGCCCATGGAAGCCATCTATCATTTCAGCCACCACGCAAGCATTTTGAAGAAGGAAAACTCACCGGTGTTGAAAAAACGTAAGGGTGAAATAGAGGAGCTGTCCATCATGTAGACTGCTGTAGCCACGTTTTCCAAAGCTTAGGACAGAGATGCCAGCGGCTGTAGAGACATCTTCATAAACGCAGAGGATGCTGGGAGCTAAAGCAGAGGCGTTTCTGGTTACTTGGACCAGGGCTAGGCTCTTGTCGATCTAGTTCTTGAAATCCCCGTGTATTCATCTACCTTTAGGAATGAGCAAGAACCCGATGATGCCTTTCCCTGAGGTGTTTGGTGTCCTGTCTTCTGTTTGGCCCTAAAATGTTATACTGAGGTTGGGTGACGTATTTTTACACCTTAGCTTTCAGCTGAACCCTGAGCAACGACCTTTTTATTTTTATGGCGTTGTGCACTCTTGTTGAAGAAACCATTGGAATAAGAGACGAGGTGGCAATGCAGCTCTAGGTGCCCTCTCCGGGCACTCTGCCATGGTGCCCACATAGAAACTTTTGTTACTCACAACCCAAAAAACGGTCAAATGTGGAGCTGTTGCTGCCGGAGGACATGGTGTGAGTCCTCTGAGCTCCTGGCTGAAAAGCCCCTACCAGCTGTCCAGTCAGCACACAGCTCCTGTGTGTGTTTGATAAGAACTCCTTATGTAGTACATGTTAGTGACTCTTCACAGGGAGTTAGTGGTAAACAGACTGTAACTCATGCCCAAAGAAGCTTATCAATCACAAATAGTTTTTTTTTTCTTGTTTGAGGCTGGGGAGATGGTTCGGTGGTTAAGAATGCATACTGCTTTCTAGAAGCCCCGAGTTTGGATCCCAGCATCCACACAGGGTGGCTCACAACCTCCTGTAACTCCAGCTCCAGGGGATCTGATGCCCTCTTCTGGCCTCTGTGGGCTCTGCACTCAACGATGTACACAGATTTTTAAAATAAAATCTTAAAATTTAAGTTAGCATGCACGGTGGTGGCTTCACGGTGGTGGCTTCACGGTGGTGGCTTCCCGTATACGTTCCCAGACTTTGTTCTTACTCGCCTCCTTCCTCCACTCCTTTCCCGGTTACCATGACAATTGTTTCATCTTTTTACTTAGGAGCTAAGGTCAGTGTTTCCAAATAAACACTAAGACTACAACAAACCCCCAGAAACCTGAGAAGCGTCACTAGGAGAACACGGTGTGAGGTCTGAGCTAGAAGTACAAGCATCTCAGCTGCCTGCTCAGCCTCACCCTGGGAATGTGCCCGTCGGGCTGCTCAGAACCATCTATTTATTTAGCTGCTCTAAGTAGGCCCCCAAAGGCCACAGCAGTTTTGTGGTTTGGGGCTATGCCTTACTTAGGGTTTCTATTTCTGTGAAGAGACACTGCGACCATGGCAATTCTTATAAGGAAAACATTTAATTGAGGGGGCTCACTTACAGTCTCAGAGGTTCAGTCTCTTACCATGATGGAGGCAGGAGCATGGCACATGCAGGCAGATGTGGTGCTGGAGCTGAGGGTCCTATATCTTGACTCAGAGGTAGCAGGAAGTCGACTGACTGAAGCTTGAGAAATGACCTCAGATCCCGCCCCCACAGTGATACACTTCCTCCAATAAGACCACACCTATTCCAAAAGGCCACACCTCCTAATAGTGCCTCTCCCTTTGGGGAGCATTTTCTTTCAGACCACCACAGGCTGTAGGTACATTTAGGTTAGTAGCTGTCTGGGTCAGGATAAACTAGTTGCTGCTGACCACACCGCACAGTGGACCAGCGAGGTCTTAGAATTTGCATTTTGACAAGATTCCTGGTGGCATTGATGACCTAGGAACCCCTGGCCCAGAAAGTGCACCAGAGCAGCCTGAATATAAGAATTAATTCTTATTCCAGACAGATCCTGAGACAGTTACTAGTCTATGACATTTAATGTTCATATCACACATGGATCTGCTGAATATACCAACATACTAATTAAAAATATTATTGCCTCTGTGTGTAGGTCAGAGGACAGCTTTGTAGAGTTAGTTCTTGCCTTCCATCATCAGTAGGTTCTGGGGATTGAACCCAGATCCTCATTGCTGGGTAGCAAGCCCCTTTGTCCTCTGAGCCCTCTTGCCAGCCCTCCATGTTTTTTATATCATTTGCTTTTTAGGAACTCCTATGTGCGGTTAAGGCATTTATGCACCAACACGTGGGTCACGAGCACCAGCATCCCCATAGACACGGAGGAAGAGAGGCCTGTCATGCTGAAGGTAAGTGTGCGTGTGCGGGGAGCGGGGGCTGGCTTGTCCATCAGTTGCTGTGCTCACACAACTGAGCGTGACGGACAGCCCAACTTTCTGGGCGTTAGGACTTGTTGCGCTGATTTCGTGGGAGTGAACATCTGTCAGTGGCTTAGGTCTCTAACCTGGGTGGCTGCAGCAGGGCTGTGGCTCAGAAGGGTGGGGTACAGACATCAGCAAGACATGGAGGATTCCAGGGGCATCTTCTCTGCTTGGAAGTATTTGAGACAGAGGGACGGTGTGGGAAAGAAACACTTTTTGGGGGTTCCTCAAGAACAGGGCAAGAAGTGGACATGGAAAGCCATCTTGCCCCTGAAGCCTTTGGCTGTGTCGGATGTTTTCTGGAGTCTCCCTGTCTCATCTGCACCCACCCAGTGTGCTTTAGTCCTGAGGATACGGTCTCTGGAGACCGTACAGCTATTTAATGGAGACACGTATTGCAGATCGGAACCTGCCAGACCAAGGAGGACAAAGAAGCCTTTGCCATCGTGTGTGTCCCACTGTCTGAGGTCCGAGACCTGGACTTCGCCAACGACGCCAACAAAGTGCTGGCAACCACAGTTAAGAAGCTGGAGAATGGCAGCATCACTCAGAACGAGAGGCGGTGGGTGAGGTTCCTAGGTGACGAGGGGTCAGTAAGAGCCAACTGTTGGCCTGGGTGTTGGGGTGCATATTTGCGACTCCAGCACCCAGGAGGTGGAGGCTGGGGGATCAGGAGCTCAGGGTCATCCTCAGCTTCATAGCAAGCTCAAGGCCAGCCTGGGCTACATGAGACCTCATCCCTCAAAACTAATAAAGTCATCTACACTCCTAAACAGCAGCAACAGCAACAAGAACACATGTGTGCATGCACACACATACACACACACACACACTCACACATTGGTCAGTTCTTACAGTAAACCAGGTGATTCTAACAGAGCATTTGGAACATTCTCCATAGCAGCAGCCTGGCTTCTGATGTTGGCACACTGGGGAGTACCTGCCAGCACCCACATCGCTTGGCTCATAACTACCTGTACCTCTAGCTTTGAGGGATCTGGCGCCCTCTTCTGGTCTCTGTGAGCACTGCATGCATGTGCACATATATACATACAGATACACACATATAAATAAAAAAAAACTAAAAGTGTCTGCTGGGGTACTTACTTATTCCATTTAATCTTGGCTTGAAAGTAGGTGACTTCAGTTTCTCTCTGCTCTGTTTTTGAAGCTTTTTAACGGATTCACAGGGCCATACTCGGTTTGGTGTTTAGATGTAGAGTTTTACAGTTTCTGAACTAACTCACGACACGTTTCTCGGCTCTGATACCACAGACCGATCAAACATGTAATATCATAAAAAGTGAGCTCACTGTGTCACTCACAGAAACTGGGTCCTTGATTATTAATTTATTTATGAATATGTGAGAGAAAGAAAGCTATTGGTGGCTAGAAACCACTGTCTCCACTTCGTGACCTCAGCCCTCAAATAGCCCGTCAGTAACTGTTCCTATCTTAACTAAAGGAAGTGGAGGTTAAGCTCCAGCTGGGTAAACTGATGTAAATAGTAAGTGGGGGGTCTAGTCATGTGATTTGACTGTCAGATGACCTCAGGACCTCAGAGCAAAGACATGCTTCTCCTTTCTCCTCCTGACCTGCTGCAGACAGAACAAGGAGCCATATGCCAGTCTCTGGCTGCGTGCATTGGAGCTCTGGCCTCCAGCCCTTGTGTGAAGAGCCCCTGCCAAACAGCCCAGCCGGGAATGGCAAATGGAGTTGTTACTTTTTACTCCTTGTTCTTTGCTCTTTTGGGAGGCCCACCACCTAGCTCCCAGATAAATCACACACGGAATGTTAATCCAACCCCATGCTTTCCTTTAGTCACCTCAGGAAGGGACTCTGGGGGTGCAGCTCCTGTGTCGGCTTCAGCGTCCTCAGTCTTAGACATTTTCATTTGAATTTTCTGTTTGTAGTCTATATAACCACACCAAGGAAACAGTATTAGGAGTACTTGCGCCATGGGGAGGGAGGGGCCATGAGGTGTCAACAGCTACATGGTGCCCGAGAAGGCATTGCACACCCTTCTTATGGTCTCTGTACCATGCTGAACTTCCGAGGGACCTGCTTTGTCCACAGAGGGTCTGCTGTCGCAACTGTTCACAAATGCAGCTAACTCAGTGAGCCAGGTGCTGGTCATGCAGACTGCGCTCTGGGTAGCTGCAAAGGTGAAGGCCATTGTGCCGACATCTTCACACAGCTAGGTCTGGGAACATGACTCAATGGTGCAGTGTTTGTCCAGCCAGCACAAGGCTGTTCTGCACTTGCTTCCAAACCCAGAACCTTGATGTCTTCATGCAACAAACAGAGCTGCACGGAGGTTCTTATCAACGCTTCCTGTGAACTATGGTGCACCTCCTTCTTTCCTTCTCTCCTTCTCTCCCTTCTCCCCTTTCTTCCTCCCCTGCCCGCCTTCTCTTCCTCTTTAACTCCTTCCTTCCCTCCCTCCTTCTTCTTTCTGTCCGACATTTTCTCCATTCCTCCCTCCCTTTCTTTCTGTGAGACCAGGTCTCGTATAGCTCAGGGCGCCTCTGCACTCTCTATGTAGCCTTGAACTCGCTAGCTTCTCTTTTATAATCTGCTTTGACAAAGCTCCGTGTGCTATTGTCTGTATCCTTTTGATACTGTCTTATAATTGCTATTTTTCTTATAACCTGAACTTTTTATTTCTCAGATATCTGCTGGTTCTTTGCCTACCCATCTACTCTTCATTTGTGTCTACTATTTTATTTTAAATTGTATATTATAATTATATATACATATATATTAAATTGTGGCAAGTCATTTCTCTGTCTGCTGAGGACTGGTGACACACTCATTTAAATACCAAGAATGGCATTGTTACTTGGATCTCATTAACGATGAATCAGCCTTCTGATTTTTAGCATGATGGCTGTCTTTCCTAATGTCACTTTTCTGTGTGTTTTGGAATTTAGTTATGAGGGCTTTCTGTGGGTGGAACATTACTGCCTTTCTCTCTGTGCTCATACGTTTCTTACCTGCTGGCATGGCCTCCCCCTGACACCTCTCCACCCATCCACACTGAGGGGTGCTGTTGAGAGCGAGAAGTCATACTCTATGATGAGGTGAGGCTTGGGAGTCCTTGTGAATAGGTGGGACAGCCCCATCTCTGTGCTTCCTGCCTTCCTGCAGCCCACAAGGGTTTTGGATTCTCAAGGCTTTCTGCAAGGGGGACCCTTCTCCACCAATGTCTTTGCAGCTGCAGTTTGGCCCCTCCCACATCCTTCCAACACTGCTACATTGTCCTTACTCTTTGTTGAGTTGGTCTTATTTTGTTCTTGACCCATGTGGCCTTTTATATTTTCAGATGTTTGTCCTTTAAAATATATAATCTGTATCTTACCTAACTTTGCTAAATCTGACAGGAAATCTGTTGCCTGGCTTTTCTCAGGGGTGTGTGAGCAGACAGCTACGCACCTCAGATAGGGAACCTATGTCAGACCAAGTGATGTTGCCAGCCGTGTCTCACAGGAGAGCTAATAATTGGAATATGGGTGAGGGGTGACTTACAGGAGCTGGCTGACTCAAGAGGCAGCTACATCACTGAGAGCTACCCCAGCAGGGATGATGACTCATGGCCGCTATGCAGGGAGCTCCCTGTAGGCAGATCCACGCCCCCTCTCCGCCACAGTCTCTCCCCACAGCACCCCTTCAGTCCTAGGGTCCTGGCAGCAATCTTGTGAGTCTTGCCGGTTTCAGCTTCCCAGACAAGTGAGGTTTTGTTTACTTTCTCAGTCTCGTGAGCCCCACCCTCCTTCCAGGGTAGAAGGTTTGAACATGGAGGAATTACTTCAAACTAAGTCACAGAGAAAATCACTTATTAAAAGAAAATTAGTAAGATTGCATGAGTTATAGGGCAATAACCAGCCAGTATAGAATTGAACAGAAGTTTGAGTTTAGCTGACAGCAATCAGCAGGTAGTTTTGTTGTTGTTGTTGTTTTTCTTTGCATATGAGTAAACAAGCAAACATTAGTTTTTCTTATATTTTATTTTATTAAATATATGGATATATACATAAACACACACATATATACATACATACATACATACATACATACATACATACATATGTATATATATCCATACACACACATATGACTGTTTAGCCCAAGGAGGCCAGAAGAGGGCATCAGATCCCCTGGAGCTGGAGTCACAGATGGTTGTGAAATGCCATGTGGGTGCTGGGAACTGAACGTAGGTCTTTTGGGAGAACAGCCGATGCTTTTAACCACTGAGCCACCTCTCCAGCCCAAGAACATTGTCTTGATGGAGACGAAGCTTGGTGTCTTTGGCTATCAGCCTCATCGGCACCAGAGGCGCCTTATACATTTGGGCGCTATACAGTGACGCTCCATCAAAACCTAAGCTATAAAAGACACTCACAGCAGATGTCCCTCTTCTGGAGTTTACAGCCTTCCCATCTCCTCTTCCATGGCTTTGTGAGACTTAGGTGCAGGGGATGCACACGGACGTTAATTAGACACCGGCCTGAGTCTCTGCATTTCTACTCTTGTGTATCTCTGTAATAGTCTCCACCTGTTGCAAAAAGAAACTTCTTTGAGCACACAAAAGCCTCAAAGAACCACACTGTCATATTTTATGAACTCCAAGGGACAAGAATTCTCATTTTGAGGCTCATGACACATTTGTTCTCGAGACTTACAGGATTTTGCTTAATAACCATTTATAATATTTGATTAGTGTTGGAATTGGAGTCGTGGGAGGAAATACTGTCAAAATTAAGCAGCAATTGCATTAGATATTATATTTTGTTAATGAAATATGTTTTCTTAAAAATAGTTTAACTTCCTTTGTATTTCAGTTCTCAGACTTAATTTTTAATAGTCCCAAATTGTGACAGTCTTTCCTTTGCGATAGGTTTGTCACGAAGCTGTTGGAAGACCTCATCTTCTTTGTGGCTGACGTGACTAACAACGGACAGGACGTTCTGGATGTGGTCATTACCAAGCCAAACAGGGAACGGCAGAAACTCATGAGGGAACAGAACATCCTGGCACAGGTGAGTTGCTTCATGAACCAGGTCTGTACATTTTATGTTCTGAGCTACAGCATCAGTCATGCCCTGCTGCATAACAAATGACACCTTGACACTCGTTTTAGTTTCTGTGAGTTTTAAATGTAAGAGTGGGGTCTATGGGGTGTTTTTGCTCAGGGGCATTCTCAGAGGAACGGTCAAGGCTTAGGTAGGGCCACTGTCATCTCAAGAGTGGACTGAGAGGGGATCCACTTCCTAGATGGTTCATAGAGTTTGTTACAAGTCTGCCTCAAGACAGTGTTAGCTCCCAGTGATGGTCAGTGTTAGCTTCTGGTGATGGTTAGTGTTAGCTCCCAGTGATGGTCAGTGTTAGCTTCCAGTGATGGTCAGTGTTAGCTCCTAGTGATGGTCAGTGTTAGCTTCCAGTGATGGTTAGTGTTAGCTCCTAGTGATGGTCAGTGTTAGCTTCTGGTGATGGTCAGTGTTAGCTTCTGGTGATGGTTAGTGTTAGCGCCCAGTGATGGTCAGTGTTAGCTTCTGGT